>NW_010190146.1:0-11403 GCF_000695765.1 Mesitornis unicolor
CCAATCCCTAACGCTCTGTGATTCTGTGATCCACTGCATTGCTTGGTGCTCTCAAGGAAAAGTCAAAGAATTAAATACAGAATACAGTGTGATTATCATGATTATTCTCATCATGATTACAGCTGCTAATGTAATATTGTTCTTCTAGATAATTTGTGAAGCATAAGTGTAAATCAACTGGAGACACACATCTTCCTCTTTGTGTTTTGCACCCAACCTAGTGTCAATGACAGAGCTTCAACTTTGTGCATCTGGCTTGATGTTAACACTGACAACTGCCAATTCTTTTTATTATTATTTTTTTTCTTACTATGCTGTGTACACCCTCCTATGAGTTGCATTTTTTCTAGCTACAAATAAATATTGGATGCAAAGGAACTCTTCATAAGAAACAAGAGTGAAGCTCAGCATGCACAAATTCAATTCAAACAAGATGCACTGGTAACTGTACTTGTGATCTATTTTAAAATAACATCAAATAATAATTTTAATTAAAAAAGACAACGAAAGGGAGGAGATATTGATAACAGTCATATCCATATATTTTCTTTTTAACTTTGTCTGTTGTGGAACTTTCTTTCCACTTTTAAGCAATTTTAAATTGCCTAATATAGACTGTCCCAACAAGGACTCCAGCAAATTTTGAAATCAACACCAAGGTTCAATTTCTCCCTGCAATGCATCTTAGTTCTCTTTTGTGAGGCCAGTAATTTTTCTGAATGGCTTATCTTCAAGGGCAAGGTTAGAAAGCAAAGAACGAGTTCTAAATGCACTCTGATGACAAGACTGAACAAACCATTTTGGATTGCTCAGCTCTGTGTGTGTCCTGACCCATGTTACCACTCAGACCCCTTAATGTGGGCATGGTCCATGCTAACACAACTATGAAGCTAAGGCCAAACCCCCTCCAAGTCAACAGGTGTAGAAAGTGTTTCTAGGTTTATTTAGTTACAACTTTTCCATTTATACACTTTCTGTGGAAACAAGAATAATTACTTAAGGAATTAAAAAAAAAAAACAACAAAACAAAAACGTGCACCTCTTGTTCTGCCAAACATTTGGCAGAAACTTGAATTTTATACAGTACAAGAGAAACAGCTAAGTTGATCCAGGTCTGAGCATTTCCCCTCTTCTCTTTCACTTGTTCGTGGCATACTTAGTTAAAAAAAAAGAAAGAAAAAAAAAGAAAAAAAAAGTCATGTTAGTGCCTGTAGGAAGCAGAGGATCTGTGAAATATTACAGCCTTGTAACATGCATGTGAATTGCTGGATTTCCAGTATAAGAGAGGCATAGGCAAGCTTCACTGACAAAGCATGCATTTTAAATAAAGCTTCAGTACTCAAAAACAGTCTCCGTTCTCATTCTGAGTAATGTCTGCCTTCTATTCAGTAGAACAGCCCACAATGAAAGCAACAAAGACATGCCAGATGAAAAACATCACACTGCAAGATCCCTGTATGCTGGAGAAAATCCTGTAATTGCTTACTGAGGTATTTCCCTCTGAAAACATGTGGGAAATAAAGAAGGGATGCTTCATGTTAAAAAAGGGGGAGGGGGGGGAAATGAAAACAATTTATGTCCAGATCATTCCCTTTTAAAGTTTTTGTCTGATCAAAATCTGATTTTCGTGGTTTTTGCTATGGAGCTTGTATGGGGCTTTCTCAGCTCAGCTCCTGTAAAGAAATGGTTCATATGCATACTGAAAAAGTGCTTGCCACTGATTCTGCTAAAGTAGGACTAAGAACCTTGCTAGCAGCCTCCAGCTAGGAGAAAAGCTGGTCCAGATGAAGGGCCTGGAAGAAGGCCTGTACTAATGGTGTCACATGAACTCCAGCTCTCCGTGTTAAAACTGGCCACAGACACTTGTTAGTAGAGGTAATCGCACAGCACACAGAGGCAGGCAAACATATTGTTTAGTAAGGACACTGAATGGTCCAGATTTTTTAATGTCATATTTTTCATTGTTATGTATCTTTATTAGAGAACTGATTCAGTTACCAGAGTTCTGTGGAGAGACTTGTCTTGATTTTATTTGGGTTTACATTAGCTTGTTTTATAGGCATCCTTTCACTGAATCATCTTAAACTTCTTACTCAGCTCAATACACTTTTTCTTTTCAAAGTAACTATTATTTATTTTGCTATTTCACTTCATAGTAATGGAATTCTATTTAGAAAGGATTAATAAAACAGAGCATTTTAGCCTACTGAAATCTTACATTAAAACTCAAAATGCATAGGTTGCAAATAATCCATTCATTAAAATTAAATTCTCCAAGCTATTCAGGAAATACTCATGCATGAAATTCACATTCATAGGAATCCTGCTGATGAATAATTCAAAAAGAGTAGAAAATATTTAATAATATACACTAACATATTTGTAGTGAACAGTATCGTCAAAACTGTTAGTTAACAGCATCAACTATACAACTTTACCTGGTTCTAAATAACAGAGGAAGACAAAAGGGAGCTAGAACTAATGCAAAGCATATTACTAGAGACCTGCCTAGAGATTCTCCAGTCACTTTACAGCCAACCACTTTACTCCAAGTCTTTACCAGAAGGTTGGATACATTTTTGAAGCTGACATTTTAGCTCAAGTTACAGCCCCATCCCAAATTCTCAGAAATTCAGTCTCTGCATTGCACTCAGAATTGAGATCAGAATAGTTCCAACTGTCCCTTTTGGCATTCAAACCTATGAGTATTTGAATAATGTCGTCTTTGAACAAGATACTAGCTATTTATCTAAACCGGCAGCATTCATTTATCCTACGTTCTATGCGGAGACACTGCTGCCAAATAAAAACAAAAAATACCTGTGGCACTTTTCTCTTTCAGACCTTCACCGAGTTTGTAGCATCACACATTCTTACACTCAAGCATCCCTGTTAGCATTTGGGAAACTAGATTTACAGATGGTGCTGGTGAGGAGGGCTGGGGGTTTCCTAACCCTCTGTCACAAACCTGTCCAGCAAATGAGGCTAACAACACCAATTATTACCTTAAATATGATAGCTGGGAGGATAAACAGAAGTTAGGCATATTTTTGGAAAGCCCAGCTTCTTTACTCCTAGTACATATCTAGTACTAGTGCTTTACTCCTAGTACATATCTACAGGTACAAAAACTAGTAATACAAATTCTGAAAGCAAGCCCCTGAGGGAATCATAGTTCCCCCAAGCCTGCTGAAGGCCTGTTTTAGCCGAGGACATACGTCTATGAATTTCTATTTTTCACTGTTTCTGTTATGGCAGCACTTTGAGATACATCTAAGATTAGGGCTCTGCTGTGAAAGACCCTGAGTTAGCATTTGCTAAAAAATAGTCCAACAAATAAAAAGCTTACAGAGTAAATAGACAAGACTGATCAAACGAAAGAAAATTGGGAAGTGATTTTTGGATCACAGAATATGCAAAGCAAAGAGATGAAAAAGTGAGACAAATGGAGTTGCACTGTCTCCCCAGCAGACAGCTGATGTTATCCAATTGTTTGTCAATGAAATCACCTCTGAAATGGTCTCACCTCCAACTATTATCTACTAACAGAAATCTTGTTGGAGCTCTGCTACCTGGAGACCATTGGACCAGGCAACATCTTGGGTAGATAGAGATTATTACATAAGAAACTACCTACTGAACCTGCATGAAAAGTTTTCCTTCCAAAAAGTCACCTTGATGCACTCATTATGGGCTAAAGATCTATTATTACTATTGATGCAGCCATTAGGTATTAGGTTATGATTACAGAACAGTATCCATACAAGATACTACTATCCAAAAACTTGTCTCAAGAACCTAACATTAGCCATATGTTCACATTATAGCATGGTGAATCACTGTTAATCCAAAATGCCTTTAGAAGTAGGCATAAGATATGATACAATTATTCATCATCTTTCATCCAGAAGAGAAGAACAGGTTGAAGCAAGCATATCTGGAGCAAGGCCTTTATGATGGGATTTTCAGCCTGCTTTCTTCTGGAAAGCAGCTTAGATTATTGACTATGAACTCTCTATCTCCACAGTAAGTTTTGAACCTGTTGCTCAATTTTAACTTCATTTAATACAGAGCCACGACACATTGCTCCTTTGAATTTTACCTAAACTTGTAGCTAAGTACAAAAAAGATCCAAACAAGTAATTGTCATTTAGAGAAAGGCTGAGAAGCAATCCCATATCAAACTATGTATGTACAGGACAGAGCTTTCAGCAACTTCGTTAGCAGTCCTGTGACTAGCAGAACTGAACAAGAATAGGTGCCCGGAGCACAGTCTGACACGACCTAGAGATTTGTGAAAGAACATTAAACTGTACCTGCTCTTTCTAACATGTGAAAACATGGGTAATACGATCTCCGTCCCAGTGAGTTTTCAGCAGAAAGATGGTTACATTCCACAGTGATCTATGGCTCTATTAACCGCTGATATAGAGCAATCAGGAATTTTTAAAAGTAGAAGCTATTTGTATAGTGACTCTCTTAAGTCCTTGCACATCTGGAGAATTTAAGCTAATAATTATCCATAGCAGTAGTACAATAATTTTCGAACAGCGGATCTCATCAGAGTACAGATTTGATGTCAAACAAATTTATTGATATTTGCAATTGCATAACTGAGCCTCATCCAACTTCGAGGCAAGTTAAAATAAAGTTCCAATTATATTTTCCTCAAGTTAGTATTTTCACATAAAGTAAGACAACATGCCACAGCTTTTACTTTGTGTATTTTGGTTCACTTAAAGTAAGACAGTAATGTTGAAACCTCACCAGAAATTCTGTTTAGCACAAATCCTTACCCAGCAGAACTCTGTGTTAACAATGATGTGTTCAAACACATTTGTATAGCTCCCAGGAAGAAATGTACCTCACCCAAAGTCTGACAGAAAGAAGATATCTTTTGACTTCAGGGAGCTTCAGATTAGGACTCAAAATGATTAGTGACCTGGGGCAAAAATAGCAAACTATTTAATATCACCTCTTTGGGCACTCAAATTATCATATTAAAACCCATTTTATCATTGGCAAAGTCAATCACGTTATAAACACAAACAGATGTTTTAACGTGTCTCTGGCATTTAGCTTCAGGCAGAGTAAATTTAACATTTTCAATTTCATGCAGTTCAGTTTCTGTGAAGTTAAAGTGAACCAAATTATTTCTTCCACAGAATTTTTACTCACTGTCACCACCCTGATGTTTACTTTGTCACACATGATAAAAGGTTGGCTTGCATGATGGTGTTGAACCTGAATGGACTGAAAGATTAAGGGGAAGGGGGAGGAAGGAGGAGATTAACTTTTAATTCGCCCTCTTTGCAAGTTGAGCTTTTTAAGATTTGCCCACTCATAAAACAAGACATATGATTTTGTTATACTTGAAGCCCAACTGTCAGAACAGTCAAGATGCTATGTGGTATTGGGCTACTTCTACGTTGTATGATAACGCTGTTATACTAAGTCATTTTTAAATGCACTTTGATATACTATACACATGAGCTAATGCACATATGTATTTATACACTGCATGCTTTGGAATGAAAAGGACCAGAGGCAGTGTGGGAAAAACAGGCTGAAGGGAGGGAAAAAAAAAGGAAAAAAAAGAAAAGGGGACTCTATGATTCCCATAACTCACCAAAGCATATTGTTCAGTTCATGCATAGGCCAGTGCCTCTCAGGCCCCATCACTGGTTGACAGAATTAGATTCTGATTCATGCTCTGTAACTAGCTGTAATGCCAGCCAGGGATGAGAGCATTCCATGGGAATGTTTCAGTGGGTCCTCTCCTTATCAGCAGCTGCCAGACTTTAAGGTCGCTTGATAGAGAATTTAATTCTCAAGATTGCACATTAATTTCTAAATTCCTTCTTATCCATGCGCTGTGATTTGAGACTGCATTCCATGCAGCGCAGCACGGGGCAAGCCTTTCACATCCACACCCCTCCTTCCTGTCTGCAGACTTCCTTCCTAGAGATTTACCCAGACATCTTTGAGCTAAATTAACTCCCTGTACTTCTTTGACCAGGCTCTAGCAGATAGGAAACCTGATTTTGACCTCACATTTGCTACCAGGCAGAGGGATTTAAAAAATTATCCTGCATGTGTAAAAAGTTTAGTTTATTCATCTGCCTTTATCACAAAGGGACATTTATTTTCGCACTGCAGCTAGCAACTGCAGTAGTTCTTTACATTAATGAATTCCCACCCTATCAATTCAATGTCAGGCAGAGCTCACTAATGGCTGTAAAATGGCTTGAAATCCCTGGACATATGCAATTTTTGAGCAACTATTACCTTGGTTTATAATGCTGTTCTCTTTCATATTAATATATTTTTAAATTACTCTTTACTATAGTCAAAAGCACTGCAGAATAAATACATGAAAATGATCAACCAATGATTGAAACTTCTGGCAAGCCAAAGTGGAGTTACATTACAGTGGAAAATTTCAGTTTTAGGGTTTAATATGACCAGATCTGATTTGCTCAGGACAGTTCCAGGTTCCACAATTGTTTCCTGGGTAGATGCAGACTGTGCATGTAGTAAAATGAACTCTGTGTGCTAGAAAGAGAACCAGAATCTTCTTCTTCCTCTGATAAACTGTTCTGTCTGGTATTAAGTTATGAATCTAAAAGGAGCTCCTGTCCAGAAGGGTACGTAACAGCGTGGGTATTGCCATTTCTCTGCTTTCCAAACTGCCTGGTTACAGGCAGTCCAACAGTTAGGCAGACAGAGCAAATTAACTTATTCATAATCTTTAATTCTAAAACCGAAATAACAGCTTGGTTCCAAATAATTTAAACTGAAATCAAACCCTAAATAAGGACTCACATAAATAGAAAATTACAGGAATACAGACTGGACCAGTGATCTGTCTGGCATGTTCATACCATGACCAACACAAGCCTACCAGAGGAAGGTGCAAGATATTCCAGAGAAGAAAAACCTTGAAAAGATGTTGGGAAGGAGCCATGTTCCTCATGCTCCCTCAGAAACCTGCTTTTATAAACAGAAGTTTCTTTCATCCCTGTTCTTGTAACTGTGAACACTCTCATTAGCCTTAGAATGGAATTCTACTAAACCTCAGGCTTCAGATATAATAAGCAGTGTATCGAAGTAATTTCTTTGCTTGCTGCTTTTCAATACTATTGCCTCCCTCCTACCTTCTCCATCCTCTACAACCTGACTCTTACTTCACATATTAATGTTAATAGCTATCCCATTTTCTTTTGTCATTTCAATGCAAATAGTGGAAGACAACCAACAGGCAATCAAGAGTAACTGAGCGAGTAAACAAGATCAAGGTCAATGTAAAAAAATATAAATTTTGTGCAGTTTTATCCTGTACTTACTGAAATCAATGACAAATTCCAGACCATGGTTATAAGGCGTGTCCTGGGAAAGTAACATAAGCTTGGGAGAAAAGACCTGTGTACCCATATTTCAGTCAAAAGATCTCAAATAATTACTTGGACAGAAATAACCACTCTGAAGAAAGAACAAGCTGCAAGTAAGCTGATGCTGATATGTACAAACCACCCATTCTGTGTATCATCATCCAACAGGTTGATGTTAAACCCTATACACATATCAACCCTCAAGAGTTTATGGCCGTAATTCCAAAGAACAGCAAGTGGTGATATTGTTGTGCAATCCTCTCGGTAGGAGAGGAAAGGTTTTTGTTGACACAAAAATTTTCTGTGGAGACATGATCTACCTGTTGATGTCCTGGCTGGCCTTCTGCTTTTTCCAGCTACATAGACTATTCTTGTTACCTCCTAGCCCCAGATGGACATACTTCTAGTGAATATGTTTTTGCCTGGTTTTCATTTGGTTTCTATCAGTAAAGTCTAAGGAATATATTAGACTATCAATACCAATCCTCACTTTTATTTTATTAGAGAAGATTGATGTCTTTTAAGTGTAAATTCTGTTTTAAACACAGACTAATGCACTTGGGAAGAATGGCTTACATCTGCATCTTGCCATGTTTTCCATTTCCCTAAGAAAGTTGTGCATTTTAATTACTTGCTTACTGTTACTTCTAGAGTAAAAATGGGTTACATCCTTAAACCTATTTTAATTATTTTGATGCTATTAGCAGCAGCAGAACTAAATACACTTAGGAAAGGTTGTGTCACATAAGAAATTGTTTTTGAAACCCGATCCCTCAGGCCACCACTCCTTGTTTTTCTCTTTCTCTTCATTTAGCAAGAATGGAAAGATTTTTTAATTATTATTATTAATTTTTCATTATTTATTTTATTCTACTTGGTTAATTGAAACCTAGAGGCAAATAATTAAACAGAATTTAACCAGCTCTCAAAGACTTCCTTTTGCAGTAAGATAGAAAATTATTACTGTAATTTAGAAAAAAAATGACTTTGTCTTTTTTTCTAAATTACAGTTGGTTACCACAGACCTGATTCCCATTTATATTTTAAATCACTGACAAAATAAAGGGAAAGTAAAATAAGCATAAATTCCAATTACGTTCATATTAAGGAGCCCCAGGGAGCCAAATTTCATTCTCATACAGATGAACTGAAGCTGATCCCTCCAGTAAGAACATGGGCATTAGGTCTGTGCAGAAGTTGGTATGGGTATGTTTCACAATACTATGTGCTAGCTACTGTGGTAACATCATAAAGAATCTGAAAACATCAAAACAATAGTCACAGGAAAGGATGCAAGAATAGCTGCTGATAGATGAGAAAATCTGAAAAGCTGAAACAAAACTGAGAGAGAATTTATACCAAAACTTACTCTTCACACACATACAATTACTGGAACTTTATCATTTTATGATGTATTCTCTGTTCTTCCAATACTCTGCTGGTCTATGCCACCTCTGCAGAGCTGAAGAATACATTAAATCATAGATAAAGACTTTGAGCCGAGATCTGATCTTGGCAGATACAGTATGTTCACTTGGTTGCAGAACAACCAAACTTCATTTTTACATTACTCTAGTCTAGACCAAAACATGACCCATCAAATCTATTGTCAGAGTAGTTCTGTTGCCTTCTCCTCAACATTTTCAGTACCAGCATATCCTGCTACTCTTTTTTGCATTTGACAATGAGGACTTTTCTTTGCTTCAAATTATCATCTTGATTCTTCAACCATACAGCTACAGTAGCCTGTACTAGGAGTTTGGTACCAATAGTACACAAAAGTAATAGATTTAATATTTCTGTCTAACAAACTTCAGAAACATTCTGTGTCTGTGATGCACGGGGACATGCTGGTACAGATCTCTTAAATCTGTACTTATTCCCAGGACTTGTTGCTGTAAGAATGCAAAGATTTTTTCTTTCCACAAATAGACATTGCAGGCATATTTGCTTAAACCCTTGAGGTTGATAATCAGCTTTAGTTCTTCCCAGCCCAGCAACTGCTTGGGAACTGCCAAATATTGAGAGTCCATGAACCATCTCACCAAGTTTATATGTGCTGCTACAAGAGGTGAGGATTGTATCTCCCATAGAGAGCTGTCTGCTGCTGATCTTATTAACAATAGCATAATGTGGGGGTAATCAGGGTCTAAATATCTTGGCACAGTTCTGATAGGGAAAACCTTAGTATTTGCTTGAATTTGCCTCACAGAATTGTAAAAGGTTTGCCAGAAATTGGAGGAAGAAGAACATAAATAAATAACAGGGTTAACCCAGCTATAGAAAACACTTATATCGAGTGTATTTACAATGAAGATGAGAGATATTAGGGGACTCACTTATATTTCCCAAGCAAAGACAGTGGGTGAGTTCCATTTTAAAGGGCACACCTTTGAAAGTATCCTACTGTTTTAAATTAGTCTGAGCAGTTTAGCTTAGTAAGAAGAAGAAGCCTGAGAGAAAGGGGATTTCTATAATCTTTTCATGTACTTCAAGCAGCTTTTCAGGCCAATAAATGAATACGGCAACCAGCCATCATCGGTGAAGCCAAGAAACACATGGCTTCTTTTTTTAAAAATATTTTTGTGTTGTCACATGTCATAACACAAAAATTCATGAGAAAATTCCTTGCAGTTCCCAGGAAGCTTAAAAGGGGGAGGCGTCTTTATTAATAAAAAGACATCAAGACACCAAAATCTACACTTGGACATAACAGAGCTCTCTAAGCAACAAAAAGGAGAAAAGAAAGAAAATCTTCCTAGGAAATCCAAAAAGGCGTCACAACATTTAAAATGGGGAGGGGAAAAAACAAGCCTTATTTTTTTCTGTCTTTCATAACACAGTGTGTAAATACACAACATATATAAGCAACTTATACTTAGCCTGGGGGACTCCACCAGAAGCGATTACAGTGGTAGCGATTACAATTTAATAAGATTCAAAACTGTCCCCAGATAAAAGACCGTGTCCTCTATTGCAGAAAAGTGACAACTTGCTTAGCAAAAGCAGAGATGGAAAGTTCCTGCTAGACTCCCTCATTCAGAGTCATGCTAGCATAAACTGCATGGTGGGCAAACATTTAAAAAACAGCAGTGTTCACCATGAAGAAATCTGAACAGGAATTAAGTGATTCATCCATCATTAATGCATTTTTAATGGGTCAGGTTTCCTCTGCCCAAGTTTCCTCAGAAATTTTTATTTTAATTTAAGTCATTTGTATTCCATCTTCTTATCTGCTAAATTTAATAGAAAACATGGAGCTGTAGCATCACTAGCATTTTGGATTAGAACAACTTGTTCTAAGTTTCTGCTAATACAGTTATTTCTAATTTTCAAATAAAATTTCATTTAATTAAAATAAATTGTAAATGGTAACTTCACATTTCAAGAATATTTTTACATGTATTAAACTAAAATCTGGAAATCTATGACATACTGCAACTGAACTTCTGTCTATCATTGTTCAATATTGATTATCAAGCCATAAAATCACAGCAATCCTTCAAGGCAGTATAAAATTAGAGACTTAGATCTCCAATACAGTTAACTGTTTCTGATAAGGGCCCCAGCTCAGGACAAAGTGGCTAGTGACTTCTAAGGGTCTGGGAATTCACCCAGTCATTTATTTACAAGTCATAGGATCTGAATGTCTTGAGAAATCACTTTGATAATAATCGATCACATTCAATAATATTGCCATTGGACAGGAGATAGTGTTTGCACTATTCTGGGCATTCGGAAACAAGTGGCACTTTTGGCAAGCCAAGACAATACTAGAGAGTCACACTGGGCTATGTCTTCTGATGCACATTTTTCCTCTGTTTCCTCTGCTGATTCACCCAAAAGAAACCATGAGAAAAACAGTTAAGCTGAAGTTAACCTTCAGCTGGAAGACACTTATGAATGGATTATTGCCTGTCTGCTTCCGTCTTCCTCCTAGTATGCTTTGTTGTGCAGCAAGAAGGAACTGAATGTCTCATCCTTCACCGGAAATGGCTGAATGTCAAAGAGC
>NW_010190146.1:11434-22722 GCF_000695765.1 Mesitornis unicolor
CAGACAACATTCACAGTCAAACTCTTTCCATTATTTTGGGGATACAGTTTCCGCTTCATTCAATATAAGCCTCATATGTTCACAGGCAGAAGGTGGCTCCTCTGTCTGCAAAGGCAATGCGGTGTTACAATTCACGACATGAAAGGATGGCAAATACGAACATCTGTCTAACCAGATCTAATCTTTGTAGATGGCACTGAATATACCATAATCAGACCTGATCAGAAGATGGTAAATCTATGGGTTTGACAATCCAAAGTAATCCAAATACCTTTCAATCATTTACAGTGTTTAGCATTATGCCTCCAAACTATGAGCCCACCAAAAATAATCTGACATAATATCGCAGATGCCAATCTCCTGTGGACTTTTGGCAAAAATATACTCACAGCTGGATCCTTGTTACGTTACTTAAGGAAGGATTACATCCCTCTCTATTTTTAACTGTCAACTGCCTTGTTACCTCCTTGGTTCAGAGTAATTTTTACCTTGACAAAGGGGATGCTAATTGTTCCTAGTCACCCTTTATTCTCGCTTCAAGAGATTGTGGTACATATTATATAATCTATTTTGAAGCTCAAAGCTTTCTAATTTTAACTGTTTTTTATGACCTGTTTTTTATGTTATCACCATATAAGGTAGCACAAATTACATCTGAGTTATTAAAAATTTGATGTTACAATTTAATGTTAAAATTCACAGGAAAAGCTCTCAATTATTCTGTTTGTACTATTTGATAAAAACATGTTCAGGAGGATTCTTTTAGAGAAACTGCATTGGTACATTTCAAAACTAGAGTGGATTTTCCTCTCATACGTATTTTCCTAATTTTTAGGCTACATATGGAAATCACTACTTGAAACGCTATGACCTGTAGGTCTGGTGCCATGACCATAATAGTCCTTTCTGACCTCAGAATCTATCCAAACGCTTTGACTTACAGTGCATTATTCTACAACAGCATGAAAAGAAGCTTATTTATTTTCCACATCATTTTTATGGCATTACTCGAGCATTTGTGAGCAGAATTTAAAGCAGGTCCAGCATGTCATGGATTTTGAAACCGCTGCATTTGCATGTAGAATCAGATGGACAATTATATTGCCAAGAGCTTACCCACTATGTAGGAAACTAATAGGAACAACAGTATAAAAACACTTCAGTTTTGATTGAAGGATTGATGATATTTATGAGATATTTTCTAATTAGTGATGGAAAGCTGATTTTTGTGGCCATTGATGCAGAAAATCTTCTGAAAGAAGCCATTCTGAAATTTTTTATGCCCACAAAGAATGTGAAAATACACAGAAATTATTATCTGTCACATAAGGGACATTATACTTTTTGTTGATGCTGCATCAACCAAACACTATGTGCAGATATTTGGTACGTATTCAGAGTACATTTAAGTTATCTATTAAAGAAACCTGTTATATCTCATAATTTCCCAGGGCTCCTCTGCACACTTGCTGTTTCTAGTGCCTTTGTTTGCCTCTCCTTTATTAGACATTATCTTCTAGGCATGAACCATCTCTTTGTGGTCTGCAGTTAATTATCACTGAGCCAAGGCACATCCAGTTTCACAACGGGGAAGAGTAATACAAGTCAACAATTTTTGCTAACAGCTAACACTGTATCATCAAGGCTATGGCTCTCTACTTAAGTTATGATGACAGTCTGCTGTTCTAGCAGTTATCAATCACCTTGCATTCAGGGCCTCAGCATCAATCTGACAGATTTGGGAGCATTCAAATTTCTCCCACCGTATTTATATTTCTATGAGACACCACGCTGCACTGAGAGCCATCCCATCCATCCTATAAAAGATCCAGAAAGGATCCTGTAGTTTGTCTTAGACCATGAAATAGAACTTCCTTTCGTTTCGTGTTGCAAAGCCCTAACAGCTGGGATTTCCTTTGAATCCTTCACCTCTTGCTCTGCATAGCCCATGCCAAAGCTTGTATTCTGTCAATGTTTTCCCCCTTAACTTGCTGAAATGGAAGTAATGACAAAGATAAGTCTAACAGAACATCACAGTTCACTTAAGTGCTGTTGCAAAATTCAGCTGAACTCTACTAAGCAAATTACTGAAAAGATTTTACAATGAGACCTTTATTCCACAGCAGCAAAATCTTAGGACCTAAATCTGTGCTTATCAAGGATGCTTTGTTTTCGTCATACAGGGAAGTTGGATGTACTAGCAGGCCTGATGCAAGGCTCAGTCAAACAAGTGTTCAATGGCTTCCAAATTATCTCTTCACTTTAAATTACCTAGACTCCCTCATGCTATTAAATCTATACTGGAACCATGCAAGAAATTAAGGTAGTTGATAGAAATAAAATCTGAAAGTGGGTTAAACAACTTATGAATATGAATTCTACAGCAATATAGTATGGCAAACAGTAATACATTATTACCAGCAGCAAGAAAAAGGCCTAACTAATTTCTTTACATTTGCTATAATCATCACTAATTTCTTCCTAGTAGAATGCATAATATGCTCAAGATGTCTCCTTTAGTATCAAGACAACACGTGAACTATCCTGGATGGAAACTCAGATCTATGAAAACACAAAAGGCATGAAGCACTCAGATTTAAAGAAAAGGATGCATAATTTAGAATATTCTAAGTAGAACAATCCAAATTATTTCAGTATTAGTGCCAAAACAATCTAGACCAAAATCACGCCCATATAAGTATTCAAGCTCATACAGTAGATCTCCGTCCAAGGAGCAGGATCAAATATTCTCTATTATTTTTCTGTCTGGCTTTAGAAAGACTTTCTGGAAATGTCAAACCAATCT
This sequence comes from Mesitornis unicolor, assembly GCF_000695765.1. Lineage (NCBI taxonomy): Eukaryota > Metazoa > Chordata > Aves > Mesitornithiformes > Mesitornithidae > Mesitornis > Mesitornis unicolor. The sequence goes on from NW_010190146.1 coordinate 14,241, forward strand.
ATTTTACACTTGAGATAAGAAAAAACAATCAGAAAACATACAACACAAAATGTTTCAGAACCCTATTTAGGCTCCTAATAATAATAATAATTAATAATAATGGAAATGTTATGAAAAGGCTTGACCCAAACTTACCACAAGGTAAGATACTGCTGAGGCAATCAGTCAAAGAAACATTTCAGCTGTTATATTATTCTTGTAACAAAAGCAGTTGATGTATCATGCAAATGTCATGCTGGAGGGGTACAACAAGCTAACCCTTCTTCCACAAAGTTGTGCTATATACACTGTTTCTATAAAACATGCAGTCACAATTTTTGAATATGCAATGTTTGTATTGGCAATGCTAGTCTGAAGCATCTCCATTCCTAACACTAATCGATACAAATATAGGACCTAAGGTATTGCTGATTTAGTGATCAGTTTTGTATCAGCTAGATTTAAGGAGACTACCCTGAGAGATATTGCTTCTGAAGGCAGGAGCACTGCAGCTCCAAGAGGAGGAACCTGGACATAAGTATTGTGCTTTGAGTTGGTCTTTTTGTTACACATACGAGAATGTCAAACATCAAGAAGAAAACAGGTTTGGACTTCACAGACTGTTGTTGCAGGACAGGATTAAAAACATGTAAGCTAACTCATACGCTGATTTTTCAATTTCATACATCTACCCTGTTGCTTATTCTTAACCTAAAGTTTTAACATTCCATTTTAAGGAAGGAATGATGTTGAGTTTTCACAAAGATGACTATGGCCACAGATGGCCAATGAAGACAGCAGTGATAAGAAAAATATTTGTCATTAGCCTGGAACGTTTTGACACAAAAGAGTCTCAATATTTAGAAAGTCACATCCAACTACTTGTATCTGTGGTCTCTTTGGCTGAGATGTAGAATTTGACTGGTGGTGCAGGATCAGTCAGCTGCAGTATTCACTAGTATGGGGAACTGCGTGGTGATGAATAGGGATCCAGCACACCACACAGTAATGGTAGACAGAGACAGAATAATTTGGAGTCTGAGAAGAGCTCAAAGAAACTCCTAGAAAATATGAAGACAGAACTCTTCTTCTGCAAGGAAGTAAGTCAAGCAGAAAATAAATAGATGAGGTGAAATCTCAGAGTATTTAAGTATTTTTCAGGTGCCATTTTCACCTAGTGCTCACCTGTGAAAGGGTTCAAGGAAAGGCCCCTCTGGATGAAGATATGCAAAAGAGTTGAAAACATTTAGTTATCCCAAAATGGAGTAAAATCATAAAGTGAAAAAAAGCTTCAGAGGGGTAATCCAACTTTCCTGATATGAAAGAGAAAAAGCTGCTACGTATTTCAAATGTACCTTGGACCTCAGTTAACTTGCAAACTAAAAAACCAAAAGGTTAATTCTCATGGCTTTCTTGTAGGGAACATAATAAAGGAAATAAATAGTGAATTTAGCAAGCTAGAGTATCTCCATCCTTCACTCTAGACATCAAACAACTCTACCATGTTGCATCAAGCAAAAGAAACAGGAAGGGAGCTATCACACAGCTTGAGTTCCTTGGCTCCAATAAGACTGAAGCACTGCTGCTGAGGAAGATGGAAATCCTATATTTTTCCTGTGGGGGAGGAAGTACCTGTAAATGTCTCAGAAATATTCTGCTTGTAAACAAGAATACATCATATCCACTACTTCAGACCATGTAGGGGAAAGAAATGGACAACTTTTGATTAAAGCTAGAAGAGGAGATGGCAGGGGAACTGAGTCATAACTAAAAAAAAACCAAAAACAAACAAACCCCCCCTCCCCCATTAAAAAACAAACAAGCAAAAAAAAAACCAACTCCAAGATTAAAAAGAGGTTTTGGGAAGGAACAGGTACTGAGCTTTTAAGTGGGGCAATTCATAAGGAAGGAAGGACACCTACTACCTATTCCAATAATATTTTGCATTTATGTAACTGCAGTGGCTGCCGTCCAAGGACCTGAAAATACTGTAGGGCTTCCAATTAACCCGATTTCAAATTCCAGTGTGATTATAAAACATGGTTCTTCATTTTACAAATACACCACTTTACAAATGCACAGAAAGCTACATGTTTTGGCCCAATCAAAACACTTAGCCTAGAGCCAGTTTTATACTTCCACCTTGAGGCCAGTGTTCATTAACTAAAGTCCTCCAGTCATTCCCAAACAAGAATCAACTGCTGTGCAGCAAAGCACATGACATTCCTAGCCATGCCTACCCAAATAGACATTATACGTATAGACTGTACATTTAGACTTTCTATAACATTTGTCATGTGAAGATACATACAATGTATATGATTACTATGAAGCTTCTGTTCAGATACTCGTGCCTAGACACCATATGTTTAGATCTGTTTCTTGCCTCTTTACTGAAGGAAGATCCTGGGAAGCAGACAGTAACTCAAATAATAGTTCTCGTTTCTCAGTCCTGCTATTGTTCTAGAAGTAGATATAATATATTATACTATTAAATGTGAATTTTATTTTAGACAGACTATACCTCTCAAACCATCCAGGAGCTAAGCTGTCTCTGTGCTGCTCTCTCTGATGAGAGAGACTCAATTAATCTAAAGGCTGGCACACAAAGCAACAAAGCAGATAACAGGAAAGTGGAAGTATTGAGGGCAAACTTCCAAAAGCCTAATTCTCTTGCTGCACCCTTAACACAGTGCATTCTGTGTAATACCTGTTCCCAAAATGGCCTTTGGAAGCTCATTTGATCTTCTTCGATTCCCACTTGTGTAAAACAAGAATTATTCCTGCTCTGCAAGGAGCAGGATGACATTTAATAAATGATTGAACAGCACTCACGTAAGTTATTACCAAATGGTAGTTCAGTCTTTGTGCTTTTTGTTGTTTCTTTTTCAAGCACAGATACCACATAGCCATATTCCTGCTCTTTTATACTCGATACAGCCCACTACCCAAATATGCCTTTGTGTACTTGCTAGAAAAAAATCCCACAACAAACTGATTTGATTTGAATCTGTAAAAAGACTGAACTATAAGCTAAGCATATTTCCAGCTCTATATAGCAGTGTACTAATTATAAAGCTGAAAGATCTTGACAACACTGAAAACCACCAACACTGAGCTGTAGCACCGAGTTGTAAGAATTACAGGAAGAAAGGAAGATCAGTTTGGTGACAGTGATACTTTGGGGATGATCCAGCTAACTGCTGGACAGTGTTGATTGATGCATTCCCATGAGAACCTGGAAGCAGAGCAAACACGGTATGAATTACTGATCATGAAGTGTAGAGTCTAAAGATTGACATCTGCAACACTACACTACAAAATAAACACAGACCAGGACAACCTCCAGATATGTTTTGAATCAAGATTTTATTTTTGTTTAAATAATGGATCTGACCACTGATACAAGTTCTCAAATGTTGATGTCCATATCTCTATAAACTCACCTGTCCAAATAGATACTACTGGTCTGTAACAGGTTTCAGGTTAAACTTCGGCAAAATAATAGAATTTTGCAAAAGTACTGTTGTTGTTCTAAAACAAAAGACAGAGGAAAGAATAAGCGTTGATGCCAGCAGACTAAGAGAGTTGTTTCTTTTATTGAATGGTGTTCCATGGAAGGGAGAAATACAGTGTTGTTATTACTCTAATAATTAAATATCTGCACTTTTGTGGAAAAGGATGAGCCTCTCTAATGTACCCCAAAATCAATAAGCCACACAAAGCCTGCTGTAGATGTAAATTTCAGCTGTAGATTCAGTGAAAATGTGAAAAATTTAGTCTTTTCACTCCAAGTTAAGAGTAAATTGTAAGTATTTGAAGAAGATTGAAATAGGAAAGCTGAAGTAACTGAAGGCAATGTGGTAGAGCTGCTTGCTGTCTAGACTGAAGAATACAGAAAACCTAGCTTGCTAAATTCACCACTTAGTTCTTTTATTATGTTCCCTACAAGGAAGCTGAAAGAAATTTGGAAATAACTGAAGGCATATCTTCGCTGCAAAATGATCCAAAGTAACAGCACTTGGAGGTGTGCAGCCATATGCATGAAGCCGACTACCATATTTTTACAGATGCTGCTTTGTAGCCATAGGATACAGGGTACCCATATCCTACTCCCTAGGATATCAGACAGCATGCCCCATTACTCATGTGGCACAATGGTATGATCTGGTCTGAGGGTTTTTTCTCCCCAGTGATTGAGGGAAGACTAGTCCTACTTTATAGCTGTAGTGGTGAGACTATGGAAAGATGAGGGAGCACTACCAGCATCTAAGTGCTTTAGCTTCAATCAAAGCCATGGAGTGGACACCAAAGGACAGCAGGATCCAGGTGAGATGCTCCCTCCTGCTCCCAACTATACCAACAACTAGCACCAGGACTGATTTTGGGTGTACGTGAAAAGGCTAAGGAAAACACTTAACAAAATCCTGATCTAACTAAACTAAACTCAAGAGCAAATTCTGACAAACTAGCCTATTTCAACCCCTGCTCACATACCATAACCCACAGTATATCAAGTATACTGATGGGCCAATGAACTACAGTCCTTAGAAAAGAAAAGCAAGCTTACATTTAATTGGAGACACATGACATGTTAATGGATAACTGCAGATTAATTGAAACCATTGCTAACAAGAAACTAGGAGCTTAGAAGGTAATATCATAGAAATGGTTTAGAACTACTTACGCCGATTAGGCATCAAAGATCTTAAGTAATGTTGCATGTATTTACTATTCTGTTCTTTGGATAATCATTTGATAGACACTTCAGAAAAGTTAGCTGAACTCAGCAAACAGAAAATTGACATGGAGACCATGGCAATATAGATCTGCCACCATTCAGAATATAAAGAAATAATGCTGTGTTTCTAATCTGCTGCACAAGAGAAAAATGAATCATATGTCAATGTAAGAAAGCAGTTACAAGATACCAAGTTTTTTCATGTTGTATGTTTCTGAGGTAGCAAATCTGCATCAAATTGGAGATTCCTTCCAAAAGAATTAGCTACATAAGCAGAAGAAGTCTAACATGATGAGGAAAGGAAAAAAAAATTTCAAAGTTGGGTATTTTATTACATATTTAGCTGACTATATGTAAAAAAGAATAATATGAAAGAGGAATAATGTTCTTATTTAATTTTGTATGTTCCTCATAACTCAGTTATTTCAGACAAATCATCTACCATGTTTATTATGTCAGACAAATCATCATGTATCTGTGCCTGTCCAGTGTACATGCATCAATATAGTGTCTCAAAGTTTCCTACCATGTCTCTAGGTGCCTATAATGAGACCTATATTGAGACATTTAAAGAGCTCTGTCATCACATCACTATGGCTGATGCAGATCATCACTCAACCCAGCAGGTTGGGTCCATGCATGTGCTTGAAAAGAGTATCTTGCACAACTGTTTAGGCATTGTGTCTGCTGAACGCTCAAACACAGGGCTTGAGAGGAAAGCTGCTGTCTAGCTGCAAAATATTAAACATCAAATCCAACTACACACCAATTTCATCAAAAGAACAGAAAAACAAATCCACGCTGAGAATCCCATTTCAAGTCTATCAATTCCTTTACGTTCTGTAAAAGAGCTGTAAACTTCCAGTAGGCACAAGATTTGCCACCAGAATGTTCAGTTTAAGCCAACAGTTGGATTTATCATCATTGTTATTCTGGATTTATTTTAGGCAAAAGTTGTCAGAATTAAGCACAGGACCTTCTTGGACACCATTTTGTGGGTAAACCACACCTCTCATATCATGGCATTTATTAATAAAAGCCTGACTTAGTTGAAATGGCCTGAAACAGAGGTGATTGAGGGAGATGTTCAAGCCCTACTTCTCTTCAGTCATTGAGGAAAAAAGATGAAAGATCAAAAGGGAAGGAAAGGGATTTGTCTCCCTGCCAATGCATTTTGGCAGCCCTATAAAGCTGGGATGGCCAGCCACCATATAACTGCCATTTTAGTAGTCCACATGCTATCCAGCCCAAAATGTCTTTGCAAGTGTCTGGGGATTAGTAGTATTCGCAATTCTTACTAGGCTGTTTAGAAACTCTAAACTTTCTTTTGTCAGAAAACTGGGGTTTTAAACTGGTTTCTTTTCTTCTTTTTTTTTCCCCCTTGTGCATTGCAGAAGGATTCTCATTTCCTCTTGGAGAAATTACTAATCTTTTGTTAAAAATTGTTTGCTATTTTTGGGTTTCTCTTTTTGCTTAAAATGGTTTTCCTCCATACTTTCAGAGTTCTGGCACTTGTAATCTGAAAGTGTATTTTGTTGCTGCAAACTGAATATAGAGTCCTGGGTTTTGGCTTTCCAATTAAAATGGTTCTTTTAATTTGCTATTTTACCTTCTAATACAGAAATCAAAATATTTTCTGGGATAATTCTCAGCAATAATGTAGTGGTCTTTTGAAGTTGTCTAGTGCAACTGAAAGCCTGTCTTACAAAAATCAAATTGCAGTTCAAAGCCAAGCTACACTGAAGAAAATTGTGCTCCAATCTAAGTAGCAGCATATATTTATACACTAGCTTTATACCTGACATTGCACGCTCACATATGTATGCAAATATTGATGCTAAACTCCAAAGTATGGCTTTTCATGGACACATACACACGCTGGCTTTCTACCTGCTCAGCCAGAACTGATGCCTGTGTTGACCATGGGTAGTTCAGCTGCATCACTCAAGTAGTGCCTCTTAAAGAGGCAGAGGTCTTTTAGAATCAGGAGGAAAAAAATAAGCGTTCATCTAACCTTTCTCTTCTGCTCTTTCATTCACACTTTCCTTAGTCTACACATGAAAGCAGATCCATATCCATGCAGGCGTTTATTACTCTTTCTACTCTGATCCCTGCACCTCCCAGCATGGTTTGGGTCCAGAACAACTGCAAGAACCTGGAAACAGCCGTGGGTAGTCGAATCTTTTTAGCAGTGGTGTTGGAGACTTCAGCATAGAGAAGGTGAAATTTCTTATAAGGACCCAACTCCTTGCTGCAGCTTCTTCTTTTACCCATTGTTGCAGTGAATAATACTGACAACTGCAATAAGTTATGAGACACTTTCACATGGTGCAGACCATTTCTTACTATAGCAACTTCATTGAAACCAGTGGGATTGCTCATGTGAATAATAGCTACACAGTAAGAATGCTGGAGTATAACCCACAACCCACTGGACTTCCAGCTTGCAAATACAAAAAGTAAACAGAATTAGCAGACACAGGTTCCAGCCTTCTCTAGTAATAATTTAACCACTTGACTTGATAATTCATAAAGCCTTAGTAAAATGCATGCATCAGTACTGAGAAAACACAGCAAGGAGAAAAATTATATTAACTGGCTCACCTCAGAATCACATGTTAGTTCATAACAATTGAATTGAACTTGTTGCAGAAAGGTTATGTATAGTGTCAGCTTTATACCATTGCAGAAAGAGCATATCTCCTGCATGTTCTTTTATTCTGAATCCCTTTGCAGTGATCTAAGCTGCTGGATCTACTGCTCTTCCCCCCCCTTCCATGTTAAATCCAAGAAGACATTGGTACTCCTATGCATTCATTTCTTCCCATGGGATACTGATATTTGATCTCTCTGAGTATTCTTCCTTGCAATCCAAAACCACAAAACGTTTGGCAGCTAAAATTAATGACTATGTTTCTGATTCAGCAAGGTACTTAGAAACATAGAATGATTTGGGTTGGAACACATAAAAAGACCACCCAGCCCACCCCCTGCCATGGGCAGGGACCCCTCCCACTAGATCAGGCTGCTCAAAGCCCTGCCAACCTGGCCTTGAACACTTCCAGGGAGGGGGCACCCACAACTTCCCTGGGCAACCTGAGCCAGTGCCTCACCACCCTCACAGTAAAGAATTTCTCCCTAATATCTAGTCTAAACCTACACGTTTTCATTTTAAAGCCGTTACCCCTCATCCTATCACTACCTGCTCTGGTAAAAAGTCCCTCCCCTGCTTTCCTGTAGGTCCCCTTCAGAAACTGAAAGGCTGCAATAAGGCCTCCCCAGAGAATTCTCCTCTCCAGCCCGAACTCTCTCAAGCCTGTCCCCATAGGGAAGGTGCTTCAGCCCTCTGATCATCTTTATGGCCCTCCTCTGGACCTGTTTCAGCAGCTCAATTTCCTTCTTGTACTGGGGCCCTCAGAACTGGATGCAGTACTCCAGGTAGGGTCTCACAAGAGCAGAGTAGAGCGGCAGAATCACCTCCCTCGATCTGCTGGCCATGCCTCTTTTGATGCAGCCCAAGATGCAGTTGGCCTTCTGGGCAGCAAGCTTGCATTGCCAGTTCATGTTGATCTTTTCATCGACTGACACCTCCAAGTCCTTCTCAGGACTGCTCTCAAGCCATTCTCCTCTGAGCCTGTATTTGTGCTTGGGATTGCCCTGACTCAGGGGCAGGACCTTGTACTTGGCCTTGTTGAACTTCATGAGGTTGGCATGGGCCCACCTCTCCAGCTTGTCGAGGTGCCTCTGGATGGCATCTCTTGC
>NW_010190146.1:22940-94108 GCF_000695765.1 Mesitornis unicolor
AGGTTCATCCATTGAATCCATGTTTCTCCGATTTAGTGACCGGTATGTCATGCAAGACAGTGTCAAATGCTCTGCACAAGTCCAAGTAGATGGCATCGGTTGCTTTTCCCTTACCCACTGATTCTGTAACTCCATCATAAAAGGCCAACAAATTTGTCAGGCACGATTTGCCCTTGATAAAGCCATGTTCGTTACCACATATCACCACATCTTCATTCTCCATGTGCCTTAGGAGTGCATTCAGGAGGATCTGCTCCATGATCTTGCCAGACACAGAGGTGAGACTGAGTGGTCAATAGTTTCCTGGGTCTTCCTTTTTTCCCTTTTTGGAAATGAGAGATATGCTTCCCATTTTCCAGTCATCAGGAACTTCACCAGACTGCCATGACTTTTCAAATATGATGGATAGCAGCTTGGCAACTTCATCTGCCAGTTCTCTCTGGACCCATGGATGGATATCATTGGGTCAGGTTCTTTAGATGGTCTCAAATCTGATCTTCAGTAACAGTGGGCAGATCTTCCTTTTCCCAGTCCCTACCTTTGCCTTCTGTAACATGGGCAGTGTAGCTAGAGCCTTTGTCAGAGAAGACCAAGGTAAAGAAGTCATTGAGCACCTCAGCCTTCTCCATATCGCCTTCTCTTACAACAGCTAACCTGGGACTTACATGCTTTTATGTAACATTTTACACTTACTTAGAAACACACATTCAGTAATTACTTAATTAGCCATTTTTCATCACTTGTGCAAAGCTTGCCTGAAGCTCTGACTGTTCACTCTGTAAAAGGCTTCTATACCCATTTCCACTAACTCTTAAATTTATACCAGTGTGTAATGATACACACAACTCAGTTAACTCTGCATTTTCCATGGCACATAGAACCTGCAAGACTAACAGTTAAACATTCTTGCAGAAAATGAATCATACATACTTTAGGCTAGATCCCAGAGTCCACTTCAGCATCTCGAGTTTTGATGCAGAGCAGATACCAAAGTCTAAAGAGAACTTCACCTGTCATCTCATCCAACAGCAAAGTGAGGAAGAACTGTGCAGATGACAGCAGCTATGGAATCTTACTGGCCAGTTCTTGGAGGATATTTGCAGCCAACATTATTAAGTGGTTTTCTGATTGATCAGAAGAAGATGACTACAGTCTTGATTCTATCTTGATGAGACCAGTATGAAGGGAAGGAGGTCATGCAAATCATTCTGTAAGGTACTTAGGGCCTCCCCTCACTACTTTCATAAAATAATATAAAAGAGTATCATGTTTTATAGTGTTGTAACCAAATCTAGTAAACATGAGTTTCATGCTGTAGAGATGTAATGGACTTCCATGTAAATGAAAGAGCGGTCCTTCATGCCATTTGTTTTTTCAATGAGGAAAAAAGCCACTAGTGAAGTAATGATCATGAGAGTGTTTACAAAAAAGCAACAATAATCTCTGATAGAGTGTTTATTTTAAGCTAAAAAGAGTAATTTCAAACAAAAGAGAATGGCTAATGTCAGCTTATGCTCCGTATGTGTGGTATTCAAATTATACAAAAAAAATGGTTTGCAAGGAAATCAAATATCTCTCAAATCCTTCAGTACCACATGCATATGCATTTCTAGGAAATTCTGTAGTCAGTACAAATTCCAAGCATTAAGAAGGAAAAGTTTCTAAGAAGTCAAAAGACCAGGAAATCTCACATTTAATTTACATACTACACACTGTTTGGTAAATAGCAGCTATTGTTTAGAGTAGAATGCAGTCACCACTCATTATATTTTGACTCTACATTCTTCACTGTGAATTCAGGAAGTGGTTCAGACTAAAATATTCCCTTATGTTTTTTGACCTGTAAAAACTTGGAGACAGACCAGATTCTGCAGTTCTTAGACAACACTCCCATTGACTGTGGGACTGGGCCTTGAAGTTGACTGGCCTATACTACTGTGCCTCTCAACTTGATGCAGTGTCAGTCATTTGGTGCATGGGGTGGTGTCCACAAGAAACTAAAACCAAGACCATTTGTTTTGGTTGGCACTGTTATTCATCTGCCTAGAGAGACAGTGGGCATTTTTTGAGCATAGCCTGTACAAAACTGTACATTAGAAACAGAAACAGACATTGTAGAATCTCATGAAATATTATTGTTACTGTTATCATAGAATGTTTTGGACTGGAAAGGACCTTAAAGATCATCTAGTTCAACTTCCCCCCGCCATGGGCAGGAACACCTCTCACCAGACCAGGTTACTTGAAGCCCTGTCCAACCTGGCCATGAACACTTCCAGGGAGGGGGCATCCACAACTTCTCTGGGCAACCTGTTCCAGGTCTCATCACTCTCACAGAGAATAGTTTATCCCTACTGTTTAATCTAATTCTACTCTCTTTCAGTTTAAAAACATTACTCCTTGTCCTATCACTACACTTGCTGATAAAGAGTTCCTCTTCATCTTTCCTGTAGGCCCCCTTTAAGAACTGAAAGACTGCTATAAGGTCTCCCTGAAGCCTTCTCTTCTCCTGACTGAACAACACCAACTCTTTCAGCCTTTATGTCACTTCTTTTGTTATAAAAGCATTATTGAGTTGAATGTAACAGGTAGCTTTGCAATGCACCTCTTGACAGGACTCAGTGAGAACAAAATTCTCAGAGTTACTGATTCAGTTCACTCTTGTTGATCTGAGGTAGAATTAGGTCAAATACTCTGTTAGTCTGGCTTTTGGTGTCTTCTATTTTTAGGCCCTGAAGCATTTGAAAAATCAAGACAAATCCCAGATTTAAGGAGATCGCTCTTGTGATTTCAATTTGCCTTTAAGACTCCATTTTAAATTCTTGTTAAATTTAAGGGAACTTAGTTTAAACCTCATCCTGACACTTGTGGGAGTGGGAAGAGAAACACTAACAAGCGCATTGCTTTGGAGTCATATTCCAACTGTCATCACCCTATAGTTTATCCTGCTTTGAAAAAAATATTTGACAAAAAGAAAGGGTTAAAAGCACATAGGATTTTGCCATAGCCTGCAAGGGAGCATTCCTGTTGGCCTCTTCTTCATGCTCATCTTTGTTACTCTCCTTTAAGAGCAATGCTGCACTTCTCAGAAGACTACAAGGTAACCACAATATCTGCCTCTCACTACCTATTTGGACCATGCATGCTTTGCCACCTGGGCACCTTACCTCACATAAAAATATGGTCCACAGATGCTACACTCCAGAATATACCTTCAATGATCTGCACAACGTGTGCTATGTATCTGATGAATAGAATTAAACAGCAGAATGCATATGTGCAAGAGGGAACCTAAGTAACTTATGGATATGGATTTCATTGTAAATGAAGGGAATAGCATTCCTAGAATGCTTGCCTTTGAAACACATCCCTTTGCAGGTAAAGACCAAATAACTGATGGGAGTTTGGTTTAAATCAGCGCTTGATATTTTTAGGCCACTGCATTTAAGAAGCATTAAATTCTAATAGATAAATGCTGAACCCTATCAGATAGGAAATGCTTAGTTTGGCATAGGCAGTAGTATTACTCAGTGTTAGCTCACTGGTTACATTTCCATAGACTTTAAAACATTTTTCTTGTTTTAAAAGCTTTTTTGATAGCAAGTTGTTAATGTATGAAGGTTTCATCACCACTATACTATGCAATGGAGCCAGGTGAGAGACTTCCAGTCTTTGTGTAGCCTTTTTCCTTGGCAACTGCTCTCACTTGTGTCAGGAACCTCTTTGTCTTTCTTCCAGAAGGAGGTTTACCTTCTAGCACCCTATGACTCAGAGTACATTCCCTTCCAAAAACGGAAAGGAAAACAAAGTTCAGTTCCCTGGTATCAGCAGCAAGTTTAGCACGCGGCAGGTTAGATTCCACTCCTCGGCTCCCCTTTTCTTTTTTATATATTATGTTTTGATTGATCTTGTGGAATTCTGTAAATATTTTATTATGTATTTTATAGGTGGAGCATTTTATATCTAGAGTCTTTTTTGAAACATAGTCATTTAGTTCGGTTTCTCTTGCCCCACAGTTCAGCTGTAACTGCTTCCATCTGTCTAAACCTATGTGCAGTTTGCTAATTGTCAAACCGTTAGGCCTTGCTGTTTCTATAGGTTTATTGTTAATCATTAGATTAAGGAAAAATGAACTTCTTTGATACTACCAATAAGGGGTTCCAGGAATGACGAGAAAAATTCCTCATTATTTAATTGCTCTTACCATTAAAAAAAAAATCCTTCAGCAGTTTAGTAGGAAAAGCTTATTAATAGGACTGGTTGAAAGAAATGTATAACAAAATAACTCCAAGGAAACTTGGATTAAGCTATCACTTCTGAAAACTACTGTAAAACAGATTAACTTTTCAGCAAAATAATGTTGAAAAAAAAGTCTGAAAATACTCTTTGCCTGCAAGTTCTATATCACATTTATCATGGTCACACATTCACAAAATAAAACATATCCTTTCAGTAACAAAATATATTTTCTATCATCCTCTGATAACACCTTTTCCATGACTTTTAAGAAACATGAAAACCTGACTCTCCATGGTGGAAGTCTCATAGGGCAAAGGCAAGAAATTTACTTTGTCTTATAAGCTGTGTCACAACAACTATGAAAATCTTACACACAATTTATAAAATAAGGAATATTTTCCATGAAAAAATGATTATATAGTACACATGACTTGTTTTTATTCAGGATACTCTTATAATCTATCATTATTGCTCCATTGCTAGATACTAGATATTTTTTATTTCCTCTCCAAGATAAATAGCACACTCAATTATCTATTATACTTTACATCCATCATATACTACATTAAAATACAACTGTGTTCCAGAAAACCCTATTGACAAGTTGGGATAAATATTACCCTCTTAAAAAATATTTTTTCCAAAATGTTAATTTTGACAAATACCACTTTTAATCTTGTTGTTAAACCCAAGAAATTATAAAAAAAGGAATGTTTTAAAGCAGCTTAAATAGAAAATATTTGGTTTTTTTCTTAGGTCGTTTGATAATTATTGTACTGCAAAACTTTTGAAAGCAAATTCACAAAACAAGCAGTTCAAGAAAACAAATTTCCATATATAGTTTTTTTGAGGTTTGTTTTTTTGTGAGTATGGAGTGTTTTGTTTGGTTTGTTTCTTTTTCAGATTTTAGTTTTTCAAAAGCAGAAAAATTGTGTTTCTTTCAATAAAAAGAAATCATACTCATTCATTATCAGAACATGCAAGAGTCCTAACCATGGACCAAGATATCATTGCTCATAATATCTGATTATCTTCCAAGAAAATTCATTCCTTTCAATCATTAAATATAAGGCCGTAAAACACACAAGTTATTTATGCCTCTTTTCAGAAAGTTGAAATATTTATCACTTCTTACTTACTGTCTGCCCTTAGCATGAATACAAAAAATATAGACTACAGAAGGATCAAACATTGTGCAGATGAGTATTCCACCAGTGTAGAAATGGGGAAAGCCTTGTACCTGGGAATGGCACAGAGGGCAAATGGTACAAAGAGCTGCAAGAAGAGAGGTCAAGGCCCAAGCTGGAAAATAACAGACTTCAAAAGGAAAAAAAACACAAATCCAACAAAAAAAAAAAGAAAACAGAAAAGGTTGAACTTGAAAACAGAAGAAGTAACAAGTGCCTGCATTTTTTCCACAGGCTAACAGATAAACAGCATTACAGCATGAGAGTAACTTAAGTGCAGAACCCAACTGAAGCAAACAGCACTTCTATTTTGCCATACATAATGTGGGTTAAACTAATCAAGAAACTTTTTGGAAAGTTCTGCTGAGCCTAAGATCTTGTATTGTAAGACTGAGATTGAAGAAAACCTCTGCAGCCAAGATGTAGCATCTGTTGGTTTTTTGGTCTCTTTCTCTCTCTCATCCTAACTATGCTTTATGCAGCAGTTGCATAAAAATCTAAGCTGTGCAAAAATATATTATTTTTATCCCTATCAGGTAATCTATAGGTGTTACTCTATACTCAAAGAAGGAAGTGATTGCAAAATTCACCTTGATCTAGGTTCTCAGTCTCTAACAATCCTTCCACACATGAGGAAATCAGAGGTATTAAACCACCATACAGCCAACATGGTTTTCACACATAGGCAGCCTATTATATATATAAATAAGTATGCACTCATATACACACTGGTAGAGCTCAAAAAAACTTGCTGCTTCTAAAAAGTACCTGCCATCCCTCTGTTTTGTAATTTTATCTAGGACTTTCAACTACAATTGTAAATGGCTTATTTCTAAGAAAACCAGAGGAAAGTCCAGTGGAACTTTAACTAGATGTTTGATGCCCAAATCTGAGAGCTAATTTAAAGTTTTCCATTTAAGCTGAGAAACTTTTTTCATATAAAATATATCTCCAGACTCCTTACAGACCTGAGAACAGAATAAAAGGGCCGTGACAGGTACAGCTGAGTACGTAACTAAATTCATTTCTTCATGTGAATTAAAATCATTATGTTTGCAAATATATTTATTTTCAACGGAAAAATGTCTGTTCTCATGAGAGAAAAATTCTGCTTTTATGAGATAATTACAGATTTTGCCTCTTGTATGGAATTGCCTTTAAAAGCTGCTGATAATACCATGAAGAGAAGCATCTGGTTAGTATTTAATTTGGTTAACAATTCAAGCAAAATATACATAAAAACTTAGCACACAAGATAACAATATCCAGAGGATGGAGTCCTGCCTGCTGTGTCTCTCTGCAGTGCAACTGATTTCAGTGCAAGTCCTTGCTCTGATGTGTATGTGTATTATATAAGGCCATAATTCCCCAACTCATTTAATAGACATGACAAATTTCTAACTGTCTGCAAAGAAAGAAAGCACACAGAGCCATTTGCATATTTTTAATTGCCTCAATGTTTGTTTGAGTTTTTTAAAAATGTATGTAATTTTAGTAGGCATGTTCCCTATTGCTGCTATAGAAATTTACTAACAATGTTTGCAAGAGGATAGGGAAGCAAAATGCAAAACCAAGACAACAATAAACACTGGGTTTTAATATTTCATATGTGGTCTTCCAGTACAAAGCAGTCAATTTGTAAGAAACATATTCTTTGTTGCAAGGTGTGTGAAAGAATTTCAGTTAGAACAGTCTGAAACTCTGATTTACGTTATTGATGAGAGGCTTTTAAAGCCACCTATATAGAAATCCAAAGAAAAGTCTAGAAATGAAAGAGAAAAAAGGAACAGGCTTTAGTTTTCAACCCCAAGTGAAGTAGTTGATTTAGTTCTAGCTTCAAATCTAAGTAAATAACCCACCTCAGTTTTGTTCTCTTTCATGCTTTTTTCCTGATCAGCTCATCCTTCCAGAAAGCTGTGTGGTGCTGTTTACCCTACAGCATTTATCTACTTATAGGAAGATGTGTACAGTAAAGGATTCAGTTCAAGCCACTGGAACCATTAGGCTTAGGCCCTCAAGATGCCTCATAAGGTATACGACATGCCCAATTCACAGCAGAAACATTATCTTCAACACATTTATATCTTTCTTTCTTTCTTTCTTTCTTTCTTTCTTTCTTTCGTTCTTTCGTTCTTTCGTTCTTTCGTTCTTTCGTTCTTTCGTTCTTTCTACTGCATAACACAGGTTTTCATGCAGCTTGCTATGTTTTTTCTTTGGGTTTATTACATACCTTGGCAACTTTACCAACTGTCTTCTCACTGTACTTACAATTAGGATTCAATTTGCCAAGAACACAAAGAATCCCTTTTAAGGTTTTGTGTAAGGGCTGTTGTCACTGAATCACCATCTATAGGCTTGGTCTTATTCCTCTGACTTGTAATGACAGCAGGATCAGGCCTCAAATGAGATAGTGTCTCTGACATTCGCGTAAGACTGTACTGTTAAAATTCCCATTATTAAAATGCAGCCTTTCTATTTCTTTGTACGCAATCCTCAAGACTTCTCAATAGCAGCAAGCAAGAAAATTCCAATAATGCCAAAGAGATCTTTACTTGTCTGAAATAGAAGAGAATCCATGGGAATTCTCAGAAGCCTTTTTTCTCTTGCTGTCCTGCAATTATTTTCTATGCTAAAAGCATAATTGAAGGGAAAGAAGCAGATGACATCAGCTACCGAGAAGGAAAATATCAAGAAGAAATGACACACTGTGGAACACAAAGTTACTTCACTGCATCAGGCACTAGGCTGGGATCAGAGAACAGCAGTCACTTTCAAGGTTGAACATAGATTTCCCATGTGAGGAAATCATCTCTCCCTTGTAACTTTTCACTTCTTCATAGGAAGTCTTTAGGATAAATACCAATGCTAGCTCAGAGATGTTCACAGAGGACATCAATGAAGACTGAGTAAATATCTAGATAGATACAAAGCAAAAATAATGTGAGAAAAAGGCATGTGAAAACAAACGAGTTGTCAGGAATAATTACTGCTTTAGAAATGAAAGAAAGCACTGGCAGTTTTGCCTTGAGATGTAAGGCTTATCTGCGCCCTACTTGAAAAGCCGTTGCCACAGAAGAGTGCACTTAAGTTATTGAGCTGTTACAAGAAAACTCAGTTTTCCTTTATTCTGATGACATGCATTAAAAACAAACATAACCTCACTTGAAGTGTATTAGGGAAAATGGGTCAAGTGGGACCATGTGCACCTACAGTGGGGTTTTCCCCCACTCTGAGTTAAAGGCACCTGACACCCTTAATTTAAGCAGAAAATAAAAAAGTAAATTATTTTCTTCCTTCCCTCCCCTGCCCTTCTCTTCCCCTGCCAAAGCCAGGTAAAACAAACTACTTCCCATCACAGGCAGCTTACTTGAAAACCTGAAATTGCAGGCTGCAGCCAACATGTTTTAACTGCTCAGGCCCTGCTCAATGGGGTATGATTACACACCAGACCACCTCCTAGGCCCTTTTCCATATGCACTGTGAATTCACACCACCACCGATAAAAAATTCTGTGATTTCAAGGAATCTTTTGTTGCCCTCTGGTTGACTAGGGTAGAATCCTGCCTTCCACTCCAACAGACCAATTCATTAACGTGCTATGCATCATATTGGGATGATCCGTTGCTGCTCAGCATTGCTCTTGAAGGAAATGCTGAAAAAATAGCAGTTTTGGTACATGAGCAACCATGAAGACAAGGGGAAATCCTGGTTTGAGACCCAGAGTTTTCTGTTCTCAGTTTATAGATGTTCTTCCTTTGTTTCTGACATGAGACTAAGAAAGCTGGGCCCCCAAAAGTGCATTTTACGTTACCTCCTTCAGCTCAGAGCAACTTTCCATAAAATATTTTTGAAGGAATAAACCATCTTGCTTTACACATTAAAATTCCTCTGCCTAAGGTAAATGAGACTGTGACAATTACTGAAAACCACAGAGACCCTAATAAACCATTACAGAAAGGATTTAGAATTTCCTATTTCAACAATTTAGAAAAGGCACCAATACCTTTTCTGGTGCACACCCTAAGAGAAATTTTAAAAAGGCCACAAAATGCAATTTAATTGGATATTAAATTTGATTATTAAAAAATTTCCAACACAAAAAGTAAGAGGAAAGAAACACAGATTGTGCACGTAAACTCTGTAGATAAGGAAACGCCAATACAATGGAATTTCTCAGTCTGGATCTGTTCAGACTTCAGTAGAGGTAGTACCAAGGTACACTGAGGTGGGGAAAGTGTAATCAGGCCCTAGACATATATAAATTAAAAATATTCCCTAATGATTTTTGCAATCCAAGACTTTTTTTCTGGCAAACACTATGTCTATCTTTACGACAAGAAATTTTACTTACATAACACACATAGGATCATGCTCATTACCAAACTCCTCTGCAGAGCGCGCCACAAAAGAAGGAATTCTCTCTTTTCCATCCCTTCCCCTCTCAGCACTCACTTTGGGTAACCAGCTTGCTGGCTACTTCCCTTCCTATACTACCTGCTCTCCAGGTTTCTCCGCACTTTGGGACCCATCTGACCCCTGTGCTGAGCACTGCACTAGCAATCGTACCCCGGCTCTATGCACGTGGGACTCTCTCACAGAACCTCTCTGAGAGTCCAAGGAAGGGAGGATAGTACCAAACAGGCAGTGAGAGCACCAAAAAGCAATGATTCATGCATGTGAGAGACTGTCTTCCTGGGCTCAATCCAACAGTATGTGGAGATGTTCATATGGTCAGACCATCACAAGAGCTCAGTTGTGTCTCAAGATTCAAACCAAGGACCAAACTAAGAGTGTGCCCTCTAGTATCTCTGATGAGGACCCTATCAAAAGGACTATAAAAATGTGTCATATCTAATTTATACGAAACTCTGGCCAATTATTGTTACTAGTGCCTCGGACACTAGGCCTGTAGCCCCCAGAGATGCAGAATGCTGGCTGTTCCAGGCATGAACTAGAAGTGAAGACTTTCAACAATGTACCATGTAAGGCTAAGACTAAGGAAATGAGCACAGGGCTAGACATCCACTGACTATTTAGTTGAGATAGTTTTCATATTTATTTTCCAGACAACTGCTCTGCAAGCAGATTTTTTGAATCCTAAGCATTATTAGGAAGTCATAATTTTAAAATTCCAAAGATAAAAGGTAGGATTTTGATGAGGGGGAAGGGAAGGTGGATACAAATACCGTGGCTCCAATATTCTCAGGCATAAATCATGTAATTTAAACCTCCTAAATCTGTGAGTGAAGCCACACTTTATGTTTACAGCTGTTGTTCACTGTGGAGAAATCTTTTGGCCAGT
The DNA here is from genome assembly GCF_000695765.1 of Mesitornis unicolor. NCBI lineage: Eukaryota > Metazoa > Chordata > Aves > Mesitornithiformes > Mesitornithidae > Mesitornis > Mesitornis unicolor. The sequence goes on from NW_010190146.1 coordinate 33,669, forward strand.
GATAGTACAGCATCTTATTTCTTTAGTCTTGCTTAAAATTTATTATTCATGGACCATGGTTCCTTCCCTTTAGAGTACTTGGCTAGAAAGCTCGGCATTTCATGCATCAATCTCACCCGGATTAGCAAAGAAAACACTTAGCATTAAACCAATGTAAATCTATTTCCATACAGAATGATGGAAAATAAACTGTCCAAATGAATATGTCTGTTAAGCTGCTCGGGCTAATACGATATTCTTTCATCCTCCTTGCTTAAAAGCAGCTAGAAGAAAATTTTGTATTATTCAAATTTTATATGATTCATGAAGAAAACCTGGAGGGAAACTACAACATATCCTATGACTTCGTGTTTTCTTCCCCACCTCTGGTCTGAAATGAACAGCTGTTCATTGTCTCAAATAGCAACTCTTTTTTCAGTCTTCTTCACGTCAAAAGGAAGCCATCTTATCCGTCCAGTTTTCTAACCCTAGTGATGCATAAACACTCATTTTCTAGTGTCAGCCTCTACACATTTCAGCTCTGTGAACCCTGGCATCTAAAGGCCAGAAAAATATCCTCATATGGTTTTCTTTCTCACCTCTTATCAAATATCATAGTTGCCTGTAACTCACCTTTCTCTTTAAGATCATTTGAGGAACCTCCACTTACTACATCCTCTCAAGCCTGATTAAACCACAGTTGCCGATGTAAAGGGTGGAGATGGCAGTTATTTTGTGATACCTTATCAGTGGGCTGATACCAATGTCTCAGAAAAGCTTCTTAATGGCAAGAGAAATTTGCTACTTTCTCATGTTACCAGCATTTGACATCTTTTATTACAGTGTGGCACAAATATCTTCCAATCTTTCCTATTTTAATGCCACATCATAGTTCTTGCAGAATGCTTTACAATTTCCGTCTCTGAAGCTGCATAATCTACGCAGCACGGTGCACTACCTCAGCTGGAGGAAAATTGCTATTCAAAATACAACGTAATCTTTTATTTATGGGTTTATGTATTTTGAACTGAGATTTTGAAACCTGTCAGATTTAAAATCCAAATGGCCCTTTTGGTTTCAAGCCAAGACCTTTTCCTGATAAAGCAGAGCAAGGAAACTTCTGTAAAAGTGGAAGTGTCTAAAAAGAATTTAGCAGCAGTCCTTGGTGATAACAGAGGCTTAATGGGCAGTAACTGAACCAGCTGCCTAAAGAAAAATTACTTACAGAGTGCTTTTTCACCACTGCAATAAAACTTTTTTTCTTTGAGAGGAACTTTGCTTATACAAACAAAATAAAAGGGAAATAGTATAGGTCTGAGTTGTTGTTCCATTTTAAATTAAACCCCAAAAATTGGTGTTGAAATGAGCAGACATTCTATATTTGCACCAGTGCTACTCAGAAGAGAAACAAATATTCAAGTATCCTTGGGATTTGTATATACAGACATGTTCTTAATGTTCTGTTGCAAAGCACATACTAGCCTTCATTAATCTAATTATGGGCCAAATCCCAGAAAAAGCTTTACTTCTCCACATGAACTCTCCCATTGACTGTGTGGATATCATTCACAGTAGCACTAGTTATCACAAGCCAGATTCCAGCCCTCTTTCCCACACTGATCATGCTAACACATGGGTAATCTGTTGATTTAAACAGAAAACCCTGGAGAGTCTGGTGCTAGTTAAGCTATGCAGACCAGCCACCGTGAGGGTTCATTTGGAAAGGTAAGAGTCTCCCAAGTTCCCTTCATGTGCATGCTGGGCCAGACTCTTCCACCCTCATATCATCATACCAACACTCAAAAAAAGTATATATGCTTATTATAATGCAAACGTATCTTCATTTCCAGTAAGGAGCAGGGTGGGAGGCTCATCACATGAATCTGAAAAACAGCCGCAGGTCACTACAGGCTTCTGCACTACCACCTAGGAAAAGTAGTACAAGTATTGACAAAAATGCACTTGTACACTGACAACCAATTCCTCACCTCAACAGACAACATTTTATCTCTTGACTGAAGTTTCAGGTACAGACTAAATAGGCCCAAACCATTATATTTCTGGGTTCACACTGAACTACAGGCAGCTAAAAATAATATTTAATTATTGAAGTAGATTAAAATGGTAAGGCTCTAATTATTCAGTGTACCCTTCCCTGTGGCAACTTTCACAACATATAATAGCACACTTTTCACTCAGTTTCCTTGACTGAAATCCTGGTCTTTGCAGATGTTATAGTTTTTTATTTGTTTGTTTAAATTGGATTCTTTTGAACTGGATTCTTCTTTTTCACCATGGAATTCCACACAGTCAGGGTTTCTTCTATATGAAAGATGAGGGCAGAAGCTGACAAGTTGTCTTATTCCCTTCTCTAATGTTCTCATAGTTCTGAACTGGCTATAGGACACTGCAATGAGCCACAAAGCAAATTTGCTCCAAGTCTCAGAACCTGAGGCAAAAAATCCTTATAGAGCATCCTTCACTATTATAGAATGGATTTTGCAAGCCTTACTATTTTTCCCATTTGGTTGAATACTCTATATCACATGCAAAATGCCATTTATGTAACTTTTCTGATCAGTCAACTAGTTTCCCATAATGAGTTTTTCCATGAAACAATCTTTCATTTTTTAAAAAAAGAGTATTTTTATTTTATTTCCTGCAAAGATTCCATGACTTGTCCTAATTCTAGATTTTGCTTCAGCCAAATTTCAAGGCAAATTTACAACAGTTTTAATTAACAGGAAACTAACTTAAAAACTACTGAGGAGGCATTTCCCACTAACGTTGCTTTTATTCAGTACATAAAGAACAAGAATTCCTTCTTCTCTCTGGATTTATTTTTTAATAAATATATAAGCTGGACTGTGCAAGAGAGGACAAAGAGAAAAGCTATCAATTATATTTTCATCTCCATATTTTTTAATACTGAAAACTTAAGTAAAGTGGGTCCCAGGAAAGTATCCCACCACAGGCATCTTTCATTTGCCTAGTGAACCCCTCACTCAGCAAATTACCATAGGTTCCAATGACCTTGATAATATTACTAGGGTCATATTTTCCCATGGATGAATTGTTCTGAAACAATTTCTCCAGTGTGTTAGGCACACTGGCTGTTCTTTGACATCAGGCATGCGTGTCCTCTTGGTTTCTTTTTTTCCTCTTAAACTAACATATATATTGTGTCTACTACTAGGGAAATTCCCCTCCTCTGAAACTCTAGCATTTTAACATTTCTCCCTTTATCCCTTTCCTCATTCTATATAAAAAGACATTAATAAACTATACCACTTCTCTATCCTTGTAGAAATCTTCTCTAACTTGTAGATGTGACTGTAACAGAACAACTAGTAGAATGTATTTCACTTTTCATCTGGCAATCCACCGGTATGATGGGCATAGAAGAAAGATATTAATAAACACAATACTAGTACTTTATCTAGAATGAAACAAATGAGTTCAAAACAGAGGGAACTTTTCATTTCCTCACCTCAAAAGCAGGAAGAGAAATCTTTAACAGTGAATCCAGAATGCATCTCAAACACAGATGAAAAGTTCCAGCCACAGATACAGAGCTATCAACTAGGACACATAGGCAATCCTGGTTTCAAATGGGATAGAATTTCCCTTAGAATTAGGCTTTGTGTGGCTTGCTGTCATCTAATCACAATAATAATTATTTGCACTTTTGGATAGGTCCAAGTGGACAAGGAAAAAAAACAACAAACATTTACTAACAAAACTCTTACATCAATTAACTTGGGTTAAAAAACAATTACAGCTCTCCTTTGTTGAAATAGGTACAGAAAGGAGTAAATAACAGTTCACATAACAAAGTTGTTACGTGGCTTAGTGAAGCTGTCAGTCACATAAATAGCCTTTCCTGTCAGACATATAGTCAAACATCTGCTTGGGTAAAATAAGAATTTATATTACCACATTGGAAATAAATATCAAATGGAGAAAATCTCTATCCCAATTTACAGTCTCATTTGCTATTTTGGTTTAGAGTCAGTGCACTCACTGGGAAATGAAGAACATCAGACTGTGTTTACAGAAGAATTCTAGTGAGCATATACAATGCCTGCATTTCTTTGAGCCCTTCTTATTGTGAAGACACAATTAATACTTTCCTTTTTAACACTGTTGGATATGCCAGCAACACATAAGTAGGTATCAGGAACTGAAGGCCAAAAAATGAGTAGGGCCTTATTTGCTCATAGCCAAACTATTATTTTAGGAAATTATTAAATACATGCAAACCTATCTGCAAACCAGGATTTATCATTTGCCTTTGATCCAGCAAAACAGCTGACATTTCAGTTCAACTGATAGTAAACTCTATAGACTCGCAACAACTGAGCACTTTCTTGGGTTTTGTACATGTTTTGATATTCCTTAGGATCAGGCAATTCAATTAGGAAAAGTTGACTTATAATCGGTTTTCTTAGGACTGGTCAAGGAATTTACGGAATCCTGCCCAACTGCGGGGTTTTGCACTAGGTGTGAGAAGGGAGAAAAGAGGAAATTCCCATTGGCTAAAAAAAAGCACATACGAAAACCAAATGAGTAAGAAACTTGCTGACTCACTACCAAAGGACATAGTGGAATTAATCATTCCTACTCCTTTCCCAGAGGTCAGAAAGAATTAGTTTGCTGTAATATTTTTGGACTACTTGAAATACCTAGAAAATAGAAAATAAATCAGCTGAAAAACACAGACCTTGACTGGGGAAGTTTGGATATTTTCTACCAAGGAAACAGATTTTTATTAACTGCTCTGAATTTTCCTGGAGTGTGGCTTTTGGTTTTTTGTTTGTTTTGGTTGGTTGGTTGGTTTTGCCCTATATAGCAGCTGTTATTTGAAATTGTCTTCACTCTGCATCTATGGAGAAATATAGGACTTGCACAACAGTAGCAAGAAGTCCACATCACAGTCACCTTCACCACAGGCCTGGTGTCAGAACCAATACCACATGTTATTTAATGTCTATTAAAATATGGTTGTGTATTACATAATCTACATTTACAGTATTACTCAAAGAACAAAGGTCAATAAGGTGGATAGTAAGTAGTGTGCGTTTACAACCTGTTTAAAGATGGAAAACCTTATTTATTTCTCTTCTTACTATTACCTGGCATTGTTTAGCCTAGTTTTCTCACATATATCAACATCGCAAATAGGAAGTGGCCTCATTAGATAGAATGTTATAAAAGTGCAATTGGATTTTAAAATCAAGGGCTAAACCCTCTCCTGTCACAAAGCAGAAAATTATTCTGCCAGTGGATGTAAATTTATTTATAACAAAGAATTTGGAACCCATTTTCATCAATGATGGATTTTAAAAGAAATCTTTAATAGCAACAAAGTCCTTTATACAGAATGTGGAAATAGATTCTAGTATTTGTATGTCAAGTAATGTTAATCAGTGATTATGACATTTGTTTTTGTATTTTTACAGCTTTTTGAATGAATCTGGGAGACATTTATGGGGTGAAACTAACACAAGCTGTGGTCTTCTGATGGAATTCAGTTCTTAAAAGTCATACATTTCACTGATAATGCTTCATCCACACTTACATTCTGCAAAGTATAAACAACATTCACGGAAACAAAAGAAAATATTGAGATGTTTGAACAATGTTCATTGCACATTAAGGTTCCTGTGACACATGATGTGAAATTACTTGTGTTTACATCATACATTCTCCCTTTGAAATAATTTCTATATGACTCAGAGGTCTGGACCAAATCCCAGAGAACTCCATGGGAAGATTCCCACTACCTCCCTGAGCTTTGAAACAGGCTTTTAAATACATCTGTATTGTTCTTAACACTCACATACGGAACAGCAATGCATTTGATAAGTCTAACCAGAAATTTTATAGAGGTCTGTTTGCATTCTTTAAACCTGTGCCTTCATTCCCCATTTTAAAAACCTGCTGACTAAGCAAGCTTGTGAGGATGAGATGAAGTCAATACAAGCAGTACTAAGACTCAGAAGAAAAAACGGGTCCTAATTTCAGCCGAGCCACTGATTCACTGCAGGAGCCTGCATAGGTCTTTATTTTCCTATCCCTCCATTTCCTTATCTGAAAAATGGTAACAAACAAACACACACACACACACATACAGAGCATCACTAAGTAAAATGCTGCATCTGACCACCAATTCTCAAATAAATACCATGCCAAAAAAATAAAACAAAACATGCTATCATAAAATGGAAAGCAAATGCCAAGTCATGCCTTTAGTTTTCAAGTTATTCTTTACACCTCTTCTCCTTTCCATTCCTTTTACTTCTGCATATGTACATATACACACCCAGACAACAGGAATTATGTAGGAAGTAAAGAGATCAAATCTGTTTTTTTCCAGACATTTAGAAAATTACACTCCTGCCATATTTTCTGCATTGCCTTCCTCAAACATGGAGCTTTACTGAGACAAACCTAGTCATGGAGGAAGGAGCCAGGCTCTTCTCAGTGATAGCAAATGACAGGACAAGGGGCAATGGGTGCAAGCTGGAGCATAGGAGGTTCAGTGTGAATGTGAGGAAAAACCTTTTTACTGTAAGGGTTACGGAGTACTGGAACAGGCTGCCCAGAGAGTGTCCTTCTCTGGAGACATTCAAAACCTGCCTGGACACGTTCCTGTGCAACCTAGTCTACGTGATCCTGCTCTGGCAGGGCAGTTGGACTGGATGATCTTTCGAGGTCCCCTCCAACTCCTAATATTCTGTGATTCTGTGTGATTCTATGATTCAGATCTGCAAATGGCAGAGGCACATGACAAGAGTAAAAGTGAAGAACTTAAAAATAAAGGAAGGTATCTTTTGAGAAAATTTAAAATAATTTACTGACAGTTCATAGTATTTCCTTGAGGCTAAAACTCCTTTTCATTTTAATCGACAAAAGCTTCAACTAACCTTAATCCTTACAAAAATAAATAAAACCAAACAATATATAAGATGTCTCTTTGCACCTCTCAGATTAAGTGACCGGAGCCTCCCTTCAGACTTATTGCACATTACTATTGGGGAGCTGATTTATAAGGATCCCTCCACAGGCATCTGACAGCTGTATAAACTATGGAGATAAAGCAACAATGCACCAACACAGACTGAAAATCATTTAAGGAACAGAAGCTTTTAAAATAAATATCTGAAAGCTGAATTCAAGATAGAATCATTTAGGTAGCTATAAAGCAGAAGTACCCTCATTTTCTTTAGAATACCTTTACTGCAAGAAACAAAACCTTGTTATTCCTTTATTCGTATTTATTCACAGAGTTCCAAGTCCAAAGAAATAGCTGTTCTCAGATATCTCTGGCATTTTGCATAGATAAGTCACTGGATGACACAAAATCCAATGATTGAATGTTAGTGGAGCATAATTTTTAAAATTAATCTTGCTTACACTACATAAACTTGCACTGTGTAAAGTTGCAGTGTAGAGGGACTTCCAAAAAATCTCTCATTAGATTCTGAGAGAGTGCAAAAACATGAAACAAAATTGGTCTGGTGGACCAAGGAAGGGAATTAATTTCTAAGATGATAGCATCCTGTCATGAATCTTTCTCCTACCAATATTAAGATGGGCCTTTATGTTCGACAGTAATTGTGTCATTTTTAATCATCCCCAAAAGCCAAATCCACACTAGAAAACTGAAAAAATAGGTACATTATTTTCATACGTTAACATATGCCCAGTTTATAATTTTGTTTCCACACACCATGATCTTTAAAAATTGCAACAGAGGCATTTGCTTTTAAAGAAAGTCTTCTAAATCAATTTCAACCCATGAAAAAGAAAAGCTGAGAAGCTCTCCAAAGTAGAGTATGCATATTCAAATTCTGTAGCCTGGTCTTATGATGTATCTCTGTGTATCATGAAAGGAGATAATATGTATTACTGCAAAATATTTTGTCACCTACTTCTTCTCTTCATAGAGCTGTCACAGTGCAGCTTGGCAGCAATAATCATGCTCTGCTTGTGTTTCACACACAATTGCATGCACAAAAATGGTTGTATATATGCAGGGGTATGAAATATTTGCAATAGATCTTTAACAGACAGAACATCAATATACAGCTGCTGAGTATGTGCCTTAAGCTTGCCCAAGGAAATTTCAATGATCCTCAGCCTTTTACTACCCTAAGCGTTAAGACCCTTGTCAGTGATGCATGGGGAAGCCAATAATTCCTTTCTGTTGTGCTAGTTAGAGAGGGGTAATATTTTCCAGTTGCCATGTTGGCAAGCTTGTGGTATTTAGCTGTGAGCAAATAACATTTTAACTATATAAAAAGAGTTTGATGAGGTAATATAAAGCATTACTGTGGCGCCCAATAGAGTTTCCCAGGTCAGTAATACGCAATTTAAAGTGTTCCAAAATAACAAACAGGCACCGCATACAACAGATTCTAATGGCTCTTAAAAATGCCCCCATCACTGAGTTAATTTTAAAGAATCTATTATTAACAGCAACTTTTTAAAGTCCTAGAAATATTTTTTCTTAAATTAGCAGATTCACAGCCATAATACCAATAGGCAACGCAGTCACTTCTTAAGATTTCTATTTTCTAATAGTATTATTGCAGAGAATATAAGTCCACCAACTCCTTCTCCACTTTTCCAAGAGCAGAGAAGTCAGTTCTCTCTTGAGCACAAGCCATTGACCAAAGAGCATCCACCTCCAGGGATGGCAGCTGCAGCAATTTCACTCAACACTGTTCAGGCTTGTCAGGACAGTGAGCCAGAGAGGAAGGAACTCCCTATCTGCACACAAGGCCAGATCTGTATGTCTGCAGGCCACCTCCTGCATGAGTATAAATATTATGATAGTTTACAAAACATTCTGTTGTTGTTTCAGCGTTTTGATCAATTTGCCAAAAACGTCTTGTTTTACTTCCCACATCCAAATGTTAGCTGTCCAGTCTAAGACAGATAATAAGGCTCTTCTATATTCAGGAAAGAAAAAAAAATTATCCCCAAAAGGCTGCAAAGGTGGCCATCTCCCTACAGTAACTATAAAGAAAGCCAAGACAATTAATTTGGACTGGATGCCTAGTTCTTAAATTCCTACAGTTAGGTGAAAATCAATGCTTTAGAGTGTGTCAGTACTAGGATGCTATTTATGTTTCTAACAAGAGTCAGAGTCTAACTGGAATTTTTGAAATAAAGCATTTGAACAGTATGAATCAAGACTATACACCTCCTATAATTGTAGGAGTAAAATGTCTTGGATTATTCTTCCCCTTTCAATTTTTGGATCTTTTAGATTCACCCACATCATATTTTGCAATTTTCCCTGAAAATCATCTTTTTTTTTTTTTAAGGCATAGCTGCAAGTTGAGATTCTCAAAACTTTAGGAATCTGGAGCTTTACATAAATCCAGACTTCATAGCACCAGAAATAACAATCAAAGGTAGAGAGATTCTCTAAGTCAGAACATAGTCTGGACTATCACACTGACACACACACTGCTTCATTTGAGAAAAAGCTGTAGGTAGTATACTATATAATTTGGGATCCAGGATAACATTTTTCTTTATTCTGTAATTGAAAGAGTACAGCAGATAAAGTTTTCTTCTATTGCTTGCTATTCCAAAATGCATACAGAGCTTAGACCATTGTGTTTATTATATTTTTCAAACCTAGCAGCAGAATAAGTGAAACATTAATAACAAGGACTATTTTTTCTATATGTTTAATCCTAAAATGGCTATATTATTCATATCACTGGGTATTTTAAAATTATAATAGTTGTTGTTATTATTATTGTTATTATTGTTGTTGTTGTTGCTGCTGTTGCTGTTGTTGCTGTTGTTGTTGTATAGTGTATTCTCAAATATGCAAGCTGTAACAATTCAAAAATTTCCTGCTACTCCACATCACAAAATGCTGAAATAGCTGCATTTCAATAAACAGCCTCATAGTACCACAATGATACCACTTTGCTTTCTTCCCAAAGTATATTGAGCAGTTTTTCAAGTTTATTAAAACTCAGTTATCCAAACTTGTTCAGTTTCCTCCACATTATTTATGTACTAAAAATGAACTATAGGTCCTACACTTCCAATTTCATTTTGTACCATTTTTCAATATGCTCTGGTTATCATTAAACAGATATATACATGTATATACTTTCTTCATGTTTCTCAAGTCAAGTATTCTCCAAGGCACTTTTGGAGCGTAAAACAAAGTTTCAATTTTAAACAAGTGGAATATCCCTGATTTAGTAAAGGAAGAATGGGGTGTTAGTCCTCAAATTACTGTTGCCTTTTAACCATGAAACACACACCACAAAATGTTACTTGAGGTGGACTAAGAAAGAAGAATTCCTTTCATAAAATTTAATGAGTGTAGCATTTCTATGTTTTATAGGGCATAGGGTGTGAAATACAGTTCAATTTTAGCCCCGATGACATTTTCATATAGGTGAAAGTAAAAATAGAGAGAGTTTTGACATCTTGACATAAAAGGGGCACAGTATCATGTTGCAAGGGTACTATGTATAGGTTTGGAGTGAAAGCATAACATCTGATTCTAGTTCTAGCCACATATGGCTACACAAAGAGAAAATTGGGCATGTTTTCTCTTTACAGCTAATAGAAAATACAGTGATTTGAGCATGATGAGGGTATAAGATTTTGGTTTGAGAAAACTGGAAGTTATCCCAAAAATATTAAGATCAAAGCATCCTTCTACATTGTTCTAGAAACTACCAGCCTAGAGGTCCGAATTTATTCTATTCACTTGTTTCAAATCAGAATATTTCTATTAAAATCAATTCATCAGTTAAATCAGAGAAACAAGGGTATTGAACCAAACAGGAAAATGACAAGATAATGCAGTAACACTGCTGTAGGATATAAATGTTACAGAAAAATTGAAATAAAAATTAAAAATATAAAGCCATACCAAACCACACATTTTACAAGCTGACAAAATTTCAAAAGATGTCATTACAACTCCCTTCTCAAATTTTTTTTAATTGACAATGTTACAGAATTATACAAGAATTCTTGTCCAAACAATCTCTCAAGACCACTGCATTCCCAGTAAGTATGAGTTTTTACTAAATTTCACTATTTTTCAGTAAACTCTGGTACTTGATCTTTATGGTCAGCTCTACATTTGATTAAAAAAATTACAACAAAGCAGTTGCACTGATTTCATCCTTTATTTGTGCTTCCCTGTATTGAGCTATAGTCCTGATTCAGGAAGCACTTCAGCATGTGCTTACATTCAACTGCGTGAATAATCTCATTCCTCCTTGCAAGCCCTTCAGCAAAGGCTTAAAGGCAAATGTGGTTTAGTTCTAAATAAAGGACTAGACTTGCACTTAACACTTTACAGGACCCAAATCTACAGAGCTTTTTTTTAAAAAACAAAGAAAGAAAGAAACAAACAACAAAGTCAAACAAAATCCACAAACCTCAAAATACAGAAAACCCAGCGCAGCTCAAAAATACTAAAAGACAGAAGCGCCCAGTGTCTAAATACTAGGTCAAAATCGAAGAGAGGTGTGACCTTGACCGCAGACCAACAGAAAACGTGTACACACACTACCATAGGTCAGTTCAGCTCTCGAAATGTTTCAGCCACTGTATTTTCTCCCAGTTTAATGACTCTTACAATATACCAGGAAGATGCAGCATGGCAGTTCACTCAAATCAGTAGACAATCAAGTTGAACTATTTTTATCCATATCCCTGAGCCCAGGGAATGTTTTTACCATAGATGACCACTATATTCACAGCTATGACATTATGAGAGATTAGTATGAATCTCTTCCTCAGCCTTTGGATGACATAGCTTCATCATAGCAGCTAGCCTTCCACTGGGCATTTGTTGTTGTTGCTGTGGGGTTTTTTGGTTTTGTTTGTCGCTTGTTATTGGTTTTGTTGCTGTTTGTTTTGTTTTGTTTTGAAAATACCAGTGTGCCTTGCTATAGGGATTTTTTTTCTTTCACTACTATAAAAGAAAGTAGTTAACTATTTGCTATATCAGCATTTTAGAAGGACTCTTCCAGTCTATTTGGGCTTTTCCACTACCGTTGTTACGGCCCTTCCCAAAATACATGAAGTGACATTGCCTGACAAGCATATTTCAAATCTCATCCTTTGTCCTGTCATTTTTTCTTAATGGGGACAATTTTATGCCTGATGAACTATTCCATAACACTAGTCTGTCCCAGTTTTATTTAAATATTGAGTCCATACATAGCGTGATTCCATGTTAAAGAACAGAAGATTCAAAAGAGAAAAAAAAAAAAGACAGAGAGAGAGATAGCTTTGCACTCGTGTCCGAAAGAAATTTGCAATGGTCTTTAGTTACTTGAGGGCTTCATTCCATTCCTGAGGTAGACTCCAGTTCAAAGTTAATGATGCTCTCATATAGAGGTATCTAGTTACACACATGTTAGCATTTTAAAAGTAACATTAACTCAGAAAGTGCCAGATTAAGCAAGAACTATGGCAGGATACTATTTTAGCTTTGTTGCATTTTCTCCATTTCAACCACTGGCATGCGTTATTTTCCTGTTTCTGAAAGTCTGTACACAGATACCAGCTTTAGAACTAGACCCAGGAAAGTTTGTGATAAAGATTTCACAGTATTTAAGTTTTGGATTTGTCAGTTCACTACCATGACAGCACAGATGAACCTGAACCCTAATTCTCCTCCTGTTCAGTTGGGAACATTTTGGTTCACCATCCAAGACTAGAATTATCAGATGGATCAAAATAAATCTTAAAAGTGTTCAAAATACAAAAACAACAAATCAAAAACAAGAAATGCATCTAAGAACTCAGGATCCTGGCCCTTCCCTCCATCTATCTTGCTAGTCATCCAGTCAGTTCTTTCTAAGCACGTTTCCTTCCTAGTTGGTCAAATATGGAAATTTTCCTTAGCTAGACTAGGAAGTAGAAGAGTATTGCTGCCTAGGCTCCTTGGCCTTACAAATGGCTAGCAAACACACATCAGGTCTGTAGAAAGAGCAAACAGAGATACATCAAGCACTATATCTGGAGATATCTCTCTCTGCTCTTGTGAGACACCATCTGGAGTATTGTGTTCAGCTCTGGGGGCACCAGCATAAGAAGGACATGAACCTGATGGATTGACTCCAGAGAAGGGCCACAAAGATGATCGGAAGGTTGGAGCACTTCTTCTGTGAAGACAGGCTGAAAGAGTTGAGGGTGTTTAGCTCCAGGAAGACTTTATAGCAGCCTTTCAGTTCTTAAAGGGGGCCTACAGGCAAGATGGGAAAGGACTCTTTATCAGAGAGTGTAGTGATAGGACAAGGAATAATGGTTTTCAACTGAGCGTAGATTTAGATTATATCTTAGAAAGAAATTCTTCACTGTGAGGATGGTGAGGCAATGCAACATGTTGCCCAGAGAAGTTGTGAATGCCCTCTCCCTGAAAGTGATCACGGCCAGGTTGGATGGAGCTTCGAGCAATCTGGTCTAGTGGGAGGTGGCCCTGACCATGGCGGGGGCAGTTGGAATGCAATGATCTTTAAGGTACTTTCCAACCCAAACCATTCTATGATTCCATATTGATAACTTAAGGACAAAAGTCTATAGCTACAATAATATGATCTCAATGTTGACATGAAGCATTGAAACATTTTAAGTAATCAAAAAGGAATCTCGGGACACCATGATACCAAATGGAAGAATACAACTCTTCTGATAAAGACATTATATGTAGCTGGAGAACAGTATCATGAGGTACTGTAGAAGGATAATAGCATGTACCCTATTATGAAGGTAAGGTAAACCTTCCCACCCTTTTGTGTTGTTCTATCTTAAAAAAACAAATCAAACCAACCAAACAAACAAACAAACCCACCAAAAAAAAAAATTATCCAGATTTGCATATTTTTCCTTCTAGGACTAGTAAAAAGCTGTTTGATTTTCTCTTAAAAAACAAAACTGATGAAACAAGAAAAAGAAAAGTTCTTCTCAAGAAAAAGTCAAAATTTGCATAGAAAATTAAGATTAAAAGTCTATTCTGGTTCTACTATTTTATAAATCCTGTTACAAAAGAAAATAAATATAAGAAAAACAAGAAAGAGGTAGATCCAGTGCTTAGAAAACAGATTGCTGCTTATATAATAAGAGGTTTCAAACCTAAAACGAGCCTATATTGCACACTAATCCCAAGAAATAGATATGCATTCTGTGTCTTTGAGCAATGGAAATGAGTTACCTAATTTCAAGGAAAGTGGTGTTGGAAACCTAGCCTCCAATGTAAGATGTGAAAATTAACATGCATGAATTTGAGATGCTTTGATACTTGGTCCTTCTTTATGCCTCCAACTTTTTGACAGGGATTCTCAAAGTCTCTAATATTTCTAGTCAGTAATAGAAAAAACAACTGGAGTCATAAAAAAGAACAAATTCAGCTCTCATTGTCCCTTCACTGATTGAAGCTAATTCCTAAAACTACAGCTATTTCCCATGTGACTGCTGTAGCAACTTTTGGATTTATTATTTGTTCTACTTACATTTTATTATGCCTTTGTGGTATTATGTCATTTTTATGGCTGTATTTTAAAGCACCTTAAGACATGTGCTAGTTGATCTATAAATCAATTAGTAGTAGCAGTTGTGGTAATAAGAACATCATTATTTTGATGGAGCTAGTGATTGATCTGTAAATAAATTAAGAGATTAATCTTTAAATGATTGATGTTTGTCTCTGGTAACTACATGTTTCCATACTGGTTCATGTTTAATGATAAATTCTTTTACAAGAACGGTTAGAAATTTCTGTCTAAAGAGGCTGAATATTTGAGAGCACATTCATGAGCCAGAATTTCGTGGAACCACAATACACTGAATTTGTCTGAAAAATACATAACATGAGCATTACAGGAAAAAATAATTCTAATGAAAGGTAGACCCTTGAAGGTGTCCACAAAGAAGCAGTAAGCAATATTATTCACTATTTTGTTTGTATTGAAATAATTTTCCTCACATTTTAAACATGTTCCAGATTTCTCAAAATGCTAAAATATTTCTCTTCTGCTAAGTGCTTGCTGTTCTCTGAATGCTGGGCAATTTGCAGGGTGATTGATGATGAACATAAGTTACTTTGCTTCTCTTGGAATACTCTGTCTTAAAGGATTCTTTTCTTTTTTCTCCTCCAAATGAACAATTAACATGCTCTCTTAACCTCTATTGTATATACTTATAAAAAATAACCATTAAGAGGTAGTAGATAACTCAGTACTTTCATGCAACACTACATATGAACTCTAGTATTACTAAGTATATTTGAGCCACAGAAATTTACTATACCATCCTGTAAAGACCCCTCAATATCTCATTTGAAGCCTACTAAATGCTACTGGTAGATTTTTCTCTTTCACAAACCTAGTGAATAAGAAAAATAACAAATTCGGTAAAGTGATAACTCAGCTCAAATTAAATCCTCATTCTCCACTTCAAGTTAACAGCAAAACATTCTCTTGTACAAAGCACTATATACAGCAATTCCTGCTCCTTCAATGTAGACAAAGATGGTAATTCACTCTTGAAGATTTGCAGATGTCATAAGTGCATATGATCTCACTGAGACATTTTTTGTGAATGTGGCTTTGTATTCTACCTACCATCAACCTTATAACAAATGTATAAACTATATCTCTGAAGCTGTGATTAACCCTTAATTTTCTTAAAGTGTAGTCATCAGAAAACATTCTACAGGAAAACTGGGGAAGGACGTTGTACAAGGGCAGGTAGTGATAGAATGAGGGGGAATGATTTTAAACTGGAAGAGGGTAGATATAGACTAGGTATTAGGAAGAAATTCTTTACTGTGAGAGTGGTGAGACACGGGCACAGGTTGCCCAGGGAAGTTGTGGGTGCCCCCTCTCTGGAAGTGTTCAAGGTCAGTTTGGACAGGGTTTTGAGCAACCTGGTCTGGTGGGAGGGGAGTTGGGCTAGGTGATCTTTAAGGTCTCTTCCAACCTAAACCATTCTGTGATTCTATGATTCTATAAATGAGGTTGAACCTCTGCAAGCTTCCAACATCCAAAAACTCAGAACTTAAGAGCAACTTTGCAGGTGGAAACCAAGCAGGATATGATTTTTCAGTCTTGAGTTATCAGAACAAGATCCTTCTCTTATTTATATACTGAAGAAAGATGAAGAAAGTTACAAAAAAAAAAAACTCTAAAAAGAAATTTAGACAAAGATCAAGACAAGTTAATAAGTGTTCAAATTCTACTCTTCTCTATGAAAATGTGTTTTAAAATAACTTACTGTAAAAAGAACCTTTAAAATAAAGTTCCATTTATTTTTAGTAGAAAAACATCTAGAAATTGAAAAGAAAAAAATGAAGGACCACCACATTACCTCCTCTGCATGCCTTAAAAACCCTAGAAGAAAAAAAAGAGAATCTTCTCAAATTGAAGACACAGTTTTCACTTTAATTTTTCATCAGTATGTCATAAACATATTTCCCTTCAACATTTTTCTAAAAAACGTTGTTCTGTGATTCAGCCAGTACTCAAGTAGAGTGATTGCACTGTAGTAGATATACTGCAAGTCAAACTGAAGTTTCACATCCACCTCTCTTGACCTTAGTAACTACTGTATTAGCAGGCCGTAGCATCACAGAAATAGCTGAGGTTGGCTGTATCTGGCATTGAAGTGCTCTGTTTATTCATCAAACAGCCATGCTAAGGCAGCCAACTGTGGGCTTTTAACAAGCACTTGAACATTAGTTTCAAAATTGAAAACTTAAATAAGATTCAGCTCTGTTTGTTTGGCTTTTCTCAAACTTTACTTGGCCTCTGTAATCCAAATTTGGTTCACCAAGGGCTGTACATTCTGTGGAACACTGTGAGTTCACGTATGCAGCTTATATAATGAATTTCAGCACTAGTGAATATTTTCTACAGTAATCTATGTTGTTTGCCTTTATTTCCCTGATAGCAGGTAGACTTCCACTCATTCCAGTGTTTTAGTTTTCCAAACTGTTACCTGGACAGTCTCTGCAAATATATAGCTTGAAAATTAGGCAGAAAGGGATTTTTGACAGTTATTGACATTTCAGTGCTGTCAGGTTCTTTCAGTTAAACAGATGCTCTTTATCTGTTCTATACCTGCAGAGGGACCACTCCTGGAATCAGGGGATGCTTTCCTTCCATTATTTAATCAGTTGATCATGCATACCGAAGAGCTGCAAACAGTTCAAGATGAGTGCTGCTTAAAATTAGAACTAGCCTTCAACATGAAGGAACTGAGCTTTTTGGTCATATTCCTCAATGCCCTCTTCAGTTGGTCACACTGAAACCACTCCAGGCCACGCAGGACCTGGCTGAACCTTTGGGCACATATGGGGAAAGCAGCATTGGGCTGAGTATTTTGTTTTGGCTGTTTAGGTTTTTTTAGCAAGTCATACTAATATTGCTTTATTTGTAAATCCTTTCCAGCAATACTGGCTGCTTTCCAGACTCCAGTGAGGATGTCTCTGAAGTCAGCTGCAGTCTCTGAAGTGTGCTGCAAGTATCCTATTGCAGAATTTTAAATGCCTACTAACTGAATGCAGTTGCCTTATTTGTGAAAGGTGGTGCCAGAAGTATTATTACATTTCAGATTCATTCCCTGGTTAATGGTGGAAAATTTTGTTTCAAATCCATCCAACACAGCAGTTAGACATAGGAATGTCCGAGTTTTTTTTCTGTGCTGTTTTTTAATTCCAACAATTACATTCCTTTGCTTTCACCTTCGCCTTTTTAAATCATGTATCAAAATCACATGATTATTAGTCACATACATAAAACCCCAGCGTTTTTATACAACTTGATAATAATGTTTGTCAGAACAACTAAATACATACACAATAGCATGTGTGTTATGACTATTAAAAATACACCCCCTCTGATAAGGTACTTTGGTCTCTTACTACTGTCTCTGACAACAGGCATCAAACAGTGAGAGAAGTAATTTACTGGTTGCAAAGCTTCTAGTGACTAATTTCCAAACTATAAAAATATGAAAGTGGAGTGGGTAAAAATCAGAAGCAAACTCATCTCATGGAGGTAGAAGGCAAAACAACAGAGACATGACTTTCTCCAAAAAAAAAATGCAAGAATTAGTTGGGCAGCTGTGTGTAGCAATAACGCAATGCCACTGTGTGTTGCTTGTTAGCTTGGAAGGGGCTTTAGTCTGTTTGCCACAGTTCAGGAATGTGCTCTTTATTTTTCACAAAAATGCCTTGCTCTTTGATATTGACCCACTTTTTGGCTCCATGTGAAGTCGGTTAACAAAGTCATGTTTTCTCCCGTATCATTTGTTTGCTAAGTGCTTGGTATATGGAAGTCAGGGAGGGAATCGGAGCATTTTACATAATAAGGCCACGCAATGTGCTGTTAATCGTACCAAGAACTGTTAGTACAGGTCCAAAACAATTCAGACTTTTTCCATTTGAAGCCACAAGATAATAAGAGAAGGCTCCAAGAGAGGTGTGGATCACCCACAAGAGCCCTGAAGAGCAACATGTATTTTTACTGGAAGTCTGCTAACTA
Source organism: Mesitornis unicolor (assembly GCF_000695765.1). Taxonomy (NCBI): domain Eukaryota; kingdom Metazoa; phylum Chordata; class Aves; order Mesitornithiformes; family Mesitornithidae; genus Mesitornis; species Mesitornis unicolor. The sequence goes on from NW_010190146.1 coordinate 52,202, forward strand.
GCCAAAACCTTTGGAATGTCATGATATCAATTTGGCAAAGTGATATCTCTCTCTGCTTTATTGAAAACATCTTAGACAGCATAATGAAAAAATGTGCTTAATTTTCATGGGTTTAAGCTTGTCTTTCTGCTGGCCTGCAATCTGTCAGAAGAGTGAAGATCAGGAAATACAATGGAAGTTGAAAGTTTTCATTTGACAAAAATACAAGTGAGTAAGAAAGAGAAGAAAATTTGAAAAATTAAGAAAATCTATCAAGAAGTCTAGGATGGGATTTTCCCCTCCAGTGATGTATTTATAGCCCCTAAATAAGGATTTAGTTCAAAGTCAACAGAAATCAATGGGGAGACTTTATTGACTTCAGTGAATATTGGATCAGACCCTAAAAGCACAGCTTCCAAAAGTACAAGAAGTATTCTGGGACATGTTGTACTAGAAATTATCACCAAGAATGTGTAAGAATAACCCAGTCATATTTAGGGTGGCTCATTGGCAACCAGAGCAGATAAAACAGCACTTCTAGCAGATACAGGTCACAAATGGTGGAACAAAGTTTGGCACCTGTTCAAAGGTCTGGACAGCTGAAGTTCTCATTTTGGTGAAGCTTTCTGTCTCCTGGGCTTTCAGCATGACAAAGGTCAGAAATATCTCCACATCACTGTAAGATTAGGTTCCTCAGATCTGTGAGCATTCACACAGTACTGATACTACTTGATCAACTTGACTACTTGATGAGCTCAACCTTACCTAAATACCCATTGCAAACTTCTGTACTATGGTTATAAAGGAAAAAATGTGATTCTATAGAATCTGTTCTGATCACATTACTGCCTCCTTCTGCAATGTAACTAATACATAGAAGAAAAATGAGAAAGATGTGGGGCAATAACACATTTTCAATATAAAATTAGAGTAACATTACAGTGACTTAAATAGATTATTCTTCCAGGACTCCCACAATTAAGAATACCAAATACTGTTTCTTTTTGCCCAAATCTCATAATATGGACTATTTACAGGTAATAAGCAAATATACTAATTATCAGGAGCTTCCATGTCTGCAAAGGTAGCTGAGAAGAACACATGTTTTTATAGATAAATTTAGGCAGTAACTCAAGGAACAAAGTTCAGAAGTTCAAATGTGCTCTTCAGGAAGGATGATTCTTCAGAGATTATTACAACAAACACACCTGAACATCTGCAAGTTTCAGGAGTTCAATTTCATATGAAGAAACAAGTATCTCAAGGGCACTGTCCATATTAAGCATGGGTGTTCCTTTCCTGTTAATCAGAATCTTATATTCAACTCATCAGCAACAGCTAACAAGACCTTTAGAAAACTTGCCAGGAACCTGGCAAGCAATCAGTTTTGAAATGTGTTATTTATTTGGCAGCTGAAATATCCACTACCCAAAAGTACAAGACTCTTTAGAAGAACCCTGTACTCAAATGAAAACATGAAATCTGAAAAGAGTGAGCAAGCTGGGGATTAGCTCCTCCGTATCAGCTGAGGATCTGGTCTGCCATATCCAACCAGCTGAAAGTTGACTAGAATCAACAAGCCCATAATAGAGCTGATACAAAGACAGCCTGAGTGCATTTGTCTCCAAGGAGCTCTCTTGCTATGAAAGATGGTGACTGGAGATCTGTAGCTAAAGTTCCTATCAGTTTGAGTAAGGAGGATATGAGAAGGATATGAGCAGATGAGTGGGGAAGGAGTGAAGAAAAAATGGATTTGCTATGCTAGCAGACCTGCAAGTTAATTTGTGGGTATCTCATGCACCAAGAATCTATGGTTTATTTAAGCATTAAGCCATGGTTTTAACTAAGGTTACTATCAGCCATATAATCACTAGCTGAGGTGAAAGCTTATGCCTGCAGCAGTCATGACAGACCAAACCATACTAGAATCACTTCAGAAATACAAAAACAATAGACCTTTTAAAGTGTTTTCACACTTGTCATATTTCCTAAACACAGAATGTGGTTGCACAAATGGCTGCTTTGAGTATTCCTTGTTAAAGAACACTTGCTTTCATCAGTGATCTTCAGAGGTATAGAACACCTCTCATATGAGGAAAGGCTGAGAGAGTTGGGGTTGTTCAGCCTGGAGAAGGCTCCAAGGAGACATTATTGTAGTCTTTCAATATTTAAAGGCAGTTTATACAAAAGATGAGGACAGACTTTTTAGCAGAACCTGTTGCAATAGGACAAGGGATAATGGTTTTATACTAAAAGAAAGTAGATTTAGACTAGACACAAGAACTAATTTTTTTTTTTATTATGAGGGAAGTGAAACACTGGAACTGGTTGCCCAGAAAGGTGGTAGGTGCCCCATCCCTGGAGACATTCAAGGTCAGGCTGGATGAGGCTCTGAGCAACCTGATCTAGCTGAAGATGCCCCTGCTCACTGCATGGGAATTGGACTATATGACCTTTCATTGTCCTTTCAAACCCAAACTACTCTACAATTCTGTATTTCCTACTACTTGCAAACCAAGCAGCCCTACTTTGCTGGACTTCTAGATCCATTCTCCACTGAATACCAGCCTGCCACTTTAGAAATTAATCATGAAACAGACAGAACCTATTCTAGACATTCATTGCAGAGCTGCATTAAGTATGTTCTTTTACTCTTAATTTCACAGCACCAAACCTTGCAGGAGATAATGGCTTTGAAAAGTGTTCAGTCTTTCCCTTCTTTCTAGGCAGGACATGCATTTAGTCTCAACTTGCACTGGATGCTCAGAACAATTCCTCTGCCACACTGCTATGAGTATCACTTTTGCTATCTTTAGATGATCTCAAAAGATAAAAGCTTAAGTAGAAAAGAAAAAGCAATAAAGTGCACTGAGAGGGGTATAAGACTCAGCTGAGATGCAAGCCAGCAGGATCAATGGCTGTCTTCTGGTTCAGCTAGTACAAAAAAAGAAAACATCTACACATTACGAAGTAAGAACTGCCTGTCTTAGGACATAATTACATCTGCTGCATAGTAGCTGACCGCATAAGGAATATTCTCCATTACATTCCAGGATTTCTAAAATATCCTCCAAAAAACCCCAGATTTAATTTTAAATTTCAATTTAATTTTCCTTTAGAAATGTTTTCTTGCAAAACATTTTACACACTTTTTTTTTCTGGATACAATATTTTCAGCAAATGAGAAATGCATCTGTTACATGATTAGGAAAGACAGGGCAGAGTAGCATCAACATTAAAAAGAAAAGTTGAAGTCTTATTTCTTATACAAAGCTGTTTTAAAATCTTTAAAAATGTAAAATTATTTGTAGAGATGTAGTCATCTGTTCATGTCCACAGAACACATCTACAAAGACAGATATGTCACAGGAACTTTTGCTGCACCATCTTTTGGACAAATCTGTAAACTTGCATAGAGTCATTATAGCATTTTAAATATACTGATTTCCAAAATGTGTTTGCAACCATGTTTAAGGTCATACAAGTGAACTCTCAATACATTGAAACATCTGGTTTAATAAATATTCAGATTCAGCAAAATATGAAATACTTCTTCATTTTTCTTTCTAGATTTTGCTCTTAAGGAACAAACTGCAGGTAGTGGAGGGCTAGAAGGAGGAAAGAAATAGAACCTTTCTTTTTTAAAATGTTGCTGTGATTTTTGAAACACCGCACTTCTTTGACTAAAGTCAGAATGTCGGAAGTTGGACACCAGCTAGAGACCAGATTGAAAGAATTATGAATTATAAACCTGTTTGATTTAAGCACATTTATTGTCCATTATACATCAGGCTTCTAGAAAAAGTAGAGCCCAAAATTAATGTGTTAAATGTAGAGAATATGAAGGACCATTCCTTACAACTAAAGTAAGTGCAGACTATACATTTTATTATGATCTAAAAAACCCAAGATGAAATTTCACAATAATCACATAGAGCCCTGAAACCAAATTCCTTTAAGGATATATTCTTTCCTAGGGTGTGTATGAAAGTGTCCTGAAATTCAAAGAACACTTTCTTTTCACTATGGCAAATTGTGATACAATATTGACTTGTGTTAGTAATTACTTGAATATATTGCTAAAATATAGTTGGAAGCAAAGGAGACTGGAAAGTCCATCATCTTTTTGGCTGGATCACAAGGTATGAAAACTTTTTGTTTGGATTATCTCATAGAATCATAAAGTGGCTTGCGTTGGAAGGGACCTTAAAGATCATCTAGTTAATCTCAGTGAGGTTCATGCCCGAGTGAACCTTTGGATCTTCAGATCTTATTGGAGGGTGAGATGGAGGATAAGTGGAATGTAAGATAAGTGGAGTCTTATCCAAGGTAATGCAGAAATACCAGTGAGGACCAAGGCTTTTCTCAGCTGAATGTTGTAATATTACAAACTAAGAAATTGTCTTTCTTATCAATCAAAATAGAGACTGCTAAACATAGAAACACTTGTCCAAAAGCAAGTAAAAATTACAGAAAGCTATCTTGAGAGAACAGTTACCAATAATATCCAGAAATAATTATTCTGTGGGTAGAATTTTACCATTTTACCTATCTTAGTTAGGACAGAGTGAACATTCTTACAGCAGCAGGTAACAACCAAGCCATAAATATTGAAGGCCAATAGCAACTAAAATCGAAAAGTAAATCACTGGGATTACTGGTACCAGCACTAGAAAGAAATCAGTGTATCACAGGCAACTGCTGAGATCCAAAATAATGTTTAACACCCAAAATTAGCCAAAACATTGTAGTGAGAAACTGAAGACCAGTCAGCCATTTTGCACTTCAGCTGATAGGTCTTCAAGCCTTTGAATTCAGATTAATGTACATGTAGTCTAACTCAACAATTCTGCAGTTCTTTTCCAGCCACTGAAAAAAAACAAGTTAGCCATGGTTTTCAAAGGAAGATCTTAGCAGTGTAAATATCACTCAACAACATCAATGATAAAAAGTAGTAACTAATATGGTAATCAGCATTTATATAAAACTTATCTCTTACACTACATTCCTATCCTGAAATCTCCATGTACTCCATGAAAAAAATGGGTAAATATCCCTCTGTGGTCACAACTGTGGAATCTGAATTAGGTACCTGGTGGTTGAGTTTCTCTGTTTTCTATACTATGGAGCATGAACGTTCCCTTGCCCTCCTTCCAGAAATCCCCTAACGCCTGTCACAAAGGAGAGGCTGAAAAAACAAATCAAATTTGGTTGGTTGATAAAGAACACAAATGCATTTATTTCTAAATAAAAAATGGCAATCATGCTTGAAGAGTTTAAGTAGCATGCATTTGCAAATATTGCTGACTTCATGGGAAATGAGAAATACAAAAGGTAGCCAGATGCTTCAGAGGACCTGAAGAACAACTGTCCGAAGACACCAAGACAAATGACACAAAAATCCTAAAGCAATAAGAAGCAAAGATGTCACGTTTAGCTTAGCTTTCCAGAAAAATGCTACGAATCACTCTCAGATCCTTCCAAAATTCTGAATTAATAGTGTCAAAAAATTAATTAAGAAGCACACCAAGTACAATTTTTTCATTTCTAGAGTATCTTAGGAAAAATCCGTATTCCACTGAGAATTTTTCCATAGAAGAATCAGTAAAAAACCCAAACCAAAACAAAACAAAACAAAAAAGTCACTCAGAGAAAAATGAAGTGTCTTTCCAGAAATCACCGACCATATTAGAAATGTAAGTGTATAAGACTTATTCCTCTAAGCACCAGCAAACCATCAAATAAATAACATGCAAAATTAACTGGAAAAGAGCTGATGCTGTTAAAAAGTGAAAAGTTCCCCTAAGAAAGGAACTCAGGAGGCAGGGCGCAGAAAAGACTATTGTAAATACTCAAATCTTAGGAGGCTTCTGTATTGCTAGAGCTAAGCAGTGTCATTCCTAGGAATGGAACTGTAAAACATATAACTTCTCAGCTGGCACAATTTTGCAAACCTTTGCTTTCTAATGTATTAAAGTTCTCTTAAAATGTTAATGCAAAAATTAATATGCAGGACCTTGAATTATAGTTTACTTAGATTTTCTGAAGAACTTTGATATTGTTTCTCATAAAAGCCTTCTGAGGAAAATAAATAATGAAGGAGACTATCAGCCTTTTCACACACATACACAAACACACAAAAATGCAACAGGAGAACAGCTATGATGGAGAGTTGCTTGTCAGAATGAAAAAAATGTAACTACAGGATAACTAAGGATCACTTTCAACAGCGATGGGAAATCCTCTTAATTCCACTAATTTTGTACTACATCTTATGGTTCAAAAGTTCATCTTACATAAGTTAGGTTTTTATTCTGAGTGTAAGCCACAGAAAATTGTTTAAAAATAGAATTGAATGGGAAGAAAGGCAAGAAAGCATGAGTGTAGAAGATGGACACAAAATGACAGACAAATTCAGTGGAAAAGAAAAAAAAATGTGGGTAAGTAGGTGGAAGTATTTTATGGGCACATTCTCAATCTACCTTTTCTAACCCTAACTCAGTACAGACTCTGGAAAACTACATTTTTGTTTTGAAGTTGAATCTCTTTAGAGGCAAGGAAAAGAAAGTTAATCCAACTGCAGGGTTGAATTATAGGAAAAATAAGGTCTCTGAGCTCAGACTTGTTTTTGCCATTCAGATAAACATTTTAAGTCATGCTGCAGAAAACCTCAAAATCCACAGGACTTGCCCATCACTCACATGGGACCATGGGGATCTATTTAGTAACTGGCTGTCCTCAACTGCCACATCACATCTGGTGCCTAAGATGGTCTCAGAATCCTTGAATCCCAATATCCCTTGCCTGCAATTCCCCTGGACTAGAGTATGAACCACATGTCCCAGGTATATAAATTGTTGCTTCACAGCAATCTTGACACCTGCAATCATGTTTTGGGTCATAGTTGTCTCACCTTAACCATCACGCCCACTTAATATAAGTACGAACGGGAACAGTGCAAATGCTTGGACATTCAAGTGAATGAATGGACTTCACTATCAGTCACCTTGCTGCTCAGAATGCAACACACCTACAAGCTCTATCAGTAACCTGTATCCCTACTATCTGCCTAAAGAGTGCCAAAAAGGGATTTGGAACACAATGAGCAGTTAATCAGGGAGAAATTTGGTTTAAAAAAAAGCAGAGCCCAAGCCATGAAGAGGATTTATTGGACAGCCAATATGACAGAAATTTTTACAATGTCTGAACTATTTTTTTCAAGGTCTCATTATAAAGAAAGTATACATGCTAACCCTAGGCACCCAGGAAACCCCTGAGAAAAGCTCATACTATGCAGATATCATACACAGATGCCAAACAGGGCATTGAGTTTCACTGCCAAGAGGTGGTACCTTCTGTAGCCTGATACCAAAACAAAATATTTTTTCTGCATTCTGACAAGGCTTTCAAAAACCTCACCTGGCAAGTATTGGTAAAATGAACTGGCCAGAAACCAGGGGTGCTGTGAGCTCTCACAGATCACGTGCACATTTAAATAGCTTTGATGGTGCCCTAGGGATCAAATTAATAATACTCAAATGTCCATAACAGCTTGTTACCCTTGACCAATTAAATCAAAAAGGCCCCTGCTCAGGCAGAGAAGCCATCAACATGCAGGGAGCTACAGACACATATACATGTTGAAGATAAGCTGCATTACAATGAACACTTTCACATGACACAGCAGGACTTTATTTCCCTCCACAGGTTTAATGGAACATGTGCATGTCCAACAAACCTTTTTCAAATTCTTATTTCCTCCTAATTCTTCCATTTGATCTTGCTCCGCCCCACACCCCTGAAGTGAAATACATATTTGTCTCATTTGTTCCATTTAATGCTGAAAATTAGATAACGTCTGTTGCCAGACATACATGTTCAGAGAATGCTTTTTTGGTTTGAGGAGCATAGAAGAGAATAATGTTTTATGGCAAGAATTTATGTTCACATAAAAAGCTTTGCCTGCTGGTGAGATAGATTCTTAATGCCCAGCTACTAGTTTTTTCTTATGAATATTTGGCTTTGTCTGAAGTATTTACTGTATTTTTGGACTGCTTACTCAGGTTCAAAGACTGTTTATGACTACAAGTGCATTCCTCTTTGGGACAAAGGGGTTGGTGTGCTTATTACACACTTCAGTGGAGGAAGATTTTGTGCAATTACCTCGCACATACGGTAACAAAGATTTTCCACAATTGCAGAGGAGAAAGTTTTGCACATTTATGTTCCACCACTTTGCTCAAAATGGCAGCTGGAAATATGAAGGGGCATAATCTTATAAGTTAAAAAATTGTCTGCTTACACAGAGTTTACTAGAAAATCACTGTCACAAAAAAGGGGCACTCTTGTACAGTGCACATGCTGCTATTTAAGATTGCCAGAATAATAGCTGCCTGAGACAATATTGACAAATACACCTGAATTGGAGTCAGTTAACAATTATTGCTACCTGGATTTCATTAATCCTGTAATATGTCTCATAGCTGACAGAAAACAAGACAGTTCTGAGAGACATCTGCTGACGGGTGGCGTTGCAGGACTGTTGCTCAATCAAGTATGGCTGACAGTGCCAGACCTGATTTAAACTGGTATTATTATGCCCATAGCACAGTGATCTTTCATCAACAAGAAGTGGGCACATTAAATGGGAGGAGAGTGGGGTTTACACCGTCATCCCACTTAAGATATCTTACTTAAAGAGTATGAATATGTGGTGATGCCTTTCCTAAATATACACAGACAACTATACTGTGATCAGAGGTCTTGAATCATCCTTTATCTCAAAGGTCAATACATTAGCACCAATACGTTTTCCTACACTAACCTGTTGTATAATCCTATATACAAGAAGCTCTGAAGCATTTATTGTCATAAGAGAAGTCAAAACTCTATTCTAGAGCATTTCATATATTAAACATTCTGATATTTTGTTTCCTTTCCCCTTGAATCTAGACCTGTATACATTACATCTTTTTTTTTAAGTATATAAAAACTGGACTGAATATTGACATGAAAGCACTAAAACTGAAATATTCTCTTGATATTCTGTTTACATGGAACCACACAGGAAACTTAAAGTGAGTCCATAAAAGCTCTGGTTGGCCTAAATTTGCATTTCTAGGTGAAAAAGAAAACTGGTGGAAAATTATACACAACTCTAGCCAGGATACCTTTTTCCTCCCTCCAGTACTTTTTCCCCATTAACATCTGACTGTCATGTAACTTCAGGAAAAAGACTATGGATCTCTTAATTAGCAACGGCGGAGAATGGCAAGGAGTTTTGCATTACTTCTCTCAGGCTATTTGGTTTAAGGCATGCAAATAACAGAATTACAGTAATTAGGGATGAAAAGACCTACTAGATCATGTAGATAGACCCCATGTCAGGGCAGAGGTATTCCCAACAAGGTAGTTTCTGGGATTTTACAGAGAACATCTGAATTATCCCAGCTTTGAGACTACTAAGTAGGAGCAGCATGCATGAAAACCACACAGAGAAAGCCGTGAAGTCTCTCAGCAGTTTGATGGGTTCATGAACTGGGAGCTGCGAAACCTAAACAGCAAGGGAAAATGAATCAATGATTATATGTCTTGGATGCATGGTGGCATCAGCTACTGACAGATACATTCAGTGGAAGAAGTTAATGGAGGTGAAGCAGATGGGAGTTACTCTCCCATAGTCTTCTCAAAGGAAAGCAGAAACAAAGAAGACTGCAGCTCTGGAAAGCAAGCTAACCCTCATGAGACCCTTCTTACATACAGTGGGTTGTGGGGTTGTGAGAGCCTCAGAAACAGATATCAAACAAGATTCTGCAGAAGGAAATTTAAATAAGCTCCACCATGCTAAATTCTGCCCCAAGGTATACATGAACAGTATTTAATGAGTGCAGTGAGGGCTGAACTCTAAGGTGCATTACCCAATCTTGCTTTCTGTAATAGCATAAGTTCTCCAATACAGTGAACGAAGATTTTACTAAGTTTCCTGGAGGCAGAGAGGAAAATTCTTATTACTCCCAAGGCAGAGTATTCTGGCAGGTTAAACCATAAAAGAAAAATATTCAATAAATGGAAGATAGAATTTGTGGGATGCTTCTTACTCCACAAATTCTGCTGCTGAAGCAATAGAAAGGGTATGAAAAACAAAACAGGAAACGTACATCACTGTATCTTCTGCTCTACTCCTTCCCACACAGAACCAGGCCAGTGGCACAAAGCACCAATTTTCCCCACCACTGGGCTACAACTTCTACAAAGCTACTTTGAAAATGTTCAGTGTCTTGAGTGGTGGAAAGGGGAGACTATTGGCCTGGCTGCTACACTCAGAATTTTTCCCAAAATTGTAATCTTCCTCTAATCCTTATTGCCTCTAGTATACAGAAAGCTGGAGAGGGAAGGAAAAAAATAAGCTGTCCTCTGTGACTCTATCACTGATGAAGAGGCATGCTTCTCAGAGGTTCATCGTCCTGGAGAAAAAAAACCAGTCCCAGAGGAAACTTTGTTTCATTGCAAAATAAGTTGATGACTCTGCTCTGGAAACATAGTAACCTTGAGCATATCAAATAGTTTGACGCACAGCCTGTAGGGTGGCACTAAGAGGGAAATGTTTAGCCCTGATTTTGACAAGCTCTCTTCTCTATATACATAAGGAGACGACTGATCTTGAAGTTACAAAGTGGGGGGAGGGGGGGAGGTAGAATCAAAAAAGAAAGCTTTTCCTTAGAGGAAGAAAGCCAGCCCAGCATCACATGCAGCCATTCATAGGAAAAAATAATAATAACACTAGGTTTTAGTTTTGGGTATAAACAGAGTTGTTTCAAAAGCTGCATAAAAATGATCTTGCAAAACATGGTAACTAAGAATCACACTGCTGAGGTACTATTTCTTCCAGTTCAGTGAAAGAAGTAATTGCTATATCCCTGTAAAAACAACCATGTCAATTTTTGAGCCCGTTCAGCTCAGCTAGCTAGTGCTTTCAAAAAGAAAGCTCCAACTACTTTCTCCCCTGTCCAATGTCCCTACTCTCACCTACACTAATAAGGTGATGCATGGAAAAAGAAAAAATAATCAAATCCATGGGTAGAAAACTAGGACAGTTTTGCAGCAACATAGATTAAAAAATCAGTTAAGCAAAAGAAAAGTATTAAAGATGGCCTCATTTCCAGCATCTTATTTAACATAAGGACATATTTAACATTGCTCTGAGCTGAAAACTTTTCCCAGTAACACAGGGTCCTAAATAGATTTCCCATATATACTAGGAAGGTGTTTTTAGCATGCATGTTAGAGTAAAGCTTTGATCATGTCTACACTTATTTTGTGTTTTCTCTTTACTTCAAATCCTTGTCATCATGCTGACCACATAGTTCTCTGGCTTGTCTGTTTGTGGTAAACACAAAGCAAATACTAGCAAGAGAACGTTCTATGTTCTGGAGTTACAGCAGAAAAATTTTCAAATTACTCCATTTATGACATAAAGCCTGGGATATCCTAGGTATTCCCAGAATACTATGACTATGATTTGATACGAAAAGAAAACCAGAAGGTCACATTTGCTCTACTCCAGTTCACTACATAAGCAGGCATGATACACTTCCACCCCTCACAACTGGGCCCTGTGTCTAGAAAACCAAGTTCAGAAGAGTAAAATCTCTCTATCTACTCATTTCTTTGTGCAGACATGTATTCCAAAGTTACATTAAATCCCTAAAGAAGCAAAGATAGAAGCATATGTTCTATAGAAGTAAATCATTACTGTCTGCCTTTTAAGACTTTATCTAGAGGATAAAGACAGCATATATGGCTTTGTCTTGGGCATGCAAAAAGCATAATGAAACAGAAACTATTTTTCAGTGTTCCTGACTGTGTCCATTCAGAGGTGGGAGTTATGGAGGCTTTTTTAGTCTGGGGGAGGGAGCTCTGTTGGTGGGTGGAGTGCACAACATTTTCTTGGTTAAGATATGTACACAAGAAATCCCTCAAGAGCATTTACAGTCAAGTGATAGCAATACCCTTTTCTTCCTGGAAAAGTTTTCATTAAATCCCATTGCAATTAAAGCTTCATTTCTAAACAAAGACTGGAGGCTTAGGTTATAGAAGGAAGTATTGCAGTTGAATGCCCTGTTCCTCACCTCAGAAATGCTGCTACACACCCTAGCCTCCCATTACTACTGTCTGTTTCCACTATTGACTTGGATTCCTGTAGCTTTGGGGGCACAAGACACACATATTTATTCCATGCAAAGTCCACAGAGAAAGCTTGAATCTTTCAGTTTTGCAGGATCACACACAATAGCAAGATGCTTGTGCATTGGTGAGGGAGGATGAAAGCAAACATTTATACTTAATGAACAACCTCTGCTATGTTGGCTTTTTGCCAGAAAAAATAACCCATTACAATCAGAACTCAGTTAAGTCAAACAGTCCATGCTTAATTAAGCCCACTTTAAGAGTTTTCTGTTCAAAGCAACTGATATTTTCAGCAGGCGAGACTGAAGCTTGCCAGCTCACAGTATCAAATCTAAACCCTTAAACTTGGATGTCCATGCTGTGTGTATTGCTAACATGGAAAGGGGATGTAGATCCCAGAACTAGAATACTCAGAATACAAAGCATCAATTGAAAACAACAATAGCTATGCTTATACTACAAAATAAAGGCCAGGACTGTTCTTGGGCCCTTAGGCCAAATTAATGAACAGCAGAGTTCACATCCACATAAGCTGCATATTTTTTTCTCTTCCTAAAATGGTGTCCTCACTCATACTACCCAGTGGGACCAGGCCCTGGCCAGTGCTATTCCAAAAACATGCCCAGAAGTCACTTGAGTGACTGCTACTTGCTGCCTGTCAAAACTGCACCATTTCTGCTTAGCTGTCTAACAATTGAACAATATGAGCCTGTGCTCAGACTTGTGTCCCAGTCTTTTTCAGTTTATTAGGATGGCATGTAGCTTATTCATCCTGAGATAGTTAACCAAAGCTAATAATTTATTTTGAGCTTAAATGAAGGGTCTTGTCTTAGAGGTCATTAAAGCAAGCCTGAAGCCAGCAAGATTCCTTCCAATAACTCAAACAAGTTTCACACCCAGCTCCTAGCACCAGTTCCTGCATACTGGCTGATATGTTAACTCATACCAGACTCTGCACCCTAAATATAATCCCAGATCACTAATATATCCTGACTTCCCTGCTGTAGAAACAAGCTCAGAGAGCCTAATTTTGAATTTTGTTTGAAGTGTGTGGAGCAGGAGGGAGAAGGAGGCTGACTGAAAACAATGAATATCAGCTCATTTTAGCCATCAAAACCACAAAAATGTCTACAGTGTACATCAGTCATAAAGAACAGACAGGGAAGATAAGGCAGACAGGAAGCCATACACCTAAACACTCACACACAGACACATATATCAATACACATAGACTAGTTCATCAGTGCTGCTTGTCTGTAAAATTAAAAGACATGTAAATAAACAGCAATGCTATTCAAGATTTCTCCTCTCATATTCAGACAGAGGTGTGCAAGCCAAGCCTTGACTTGTTTGGGGATAGGGTGTTTCACTGTGGTTTGGAGATGCATCCAAAATTTTTTATTACTCAGAAACTTTGGTTCTGAGTGTATTTATATAAAGAGTCTGAGAATGAAATATGATTCATATTTACATTTGTTAACATGTTGTGAACAAAAAAAAAAGAAGAGGATGAACAAACTGCTGCTGAAATAAATAAATAAATCAATAAATCAATCAATCAATAAAAAGGTTGGTTTGATTTCCCACAAGACTTTCTAGGTTTGGGCAGCAAATGTTTATGTTACCAGAAATACTGTAAAAGAGGTGAAGGAAAAAGAGAGTGGCAAGGTCAGTAATGATTTGAGCTGTGCATCTGGTCTTCTGGTAATGTTGATCTGGAAAGCACATAAGAGGTGTTGCAAATTAGTTATGTCAGTTCAGGATTTTGGTAAAAACTGTTTAGTTCAATGATGAAATTTGCTCTGAGTAGCCAGAGCTCTTTCTCTGTAGAAAGAATACATTGTAATAATTTTGTCTGTGTGAATGATGAGTGTACGTATTCTTATAAGACGTTATGTGCAATCTTTCCACATAAATCTGGGACAATTGAAGTATAATGGAAGGAAAATGTCAAGTACTGCAAAGAATTTTTTCCCCAAATTAACCTCCATAAATGTCTTAAGACCAGAGGGAGCATCTGATGAAAGGACCTTTATGCAGATGCAGATCATGACATTCCATTCATAAAACCAGAGAGAGGCAACATGATGTAGCTGCAAGACTGAGGGAAAGAAAGAGACAGTAATTTCAGAGTACGGCAAGAGCTCAGAGACATGTTGGCTAACACCATAAAAATTTGTATCATCCAGGCAGCACATAAAGGTTTTCTAAAGTCTAATTCTGAAAGCTTAAACTTTTTACAGGGCTGAGAATTCTCTTATTAAGAAGCATTCTCCATAAAAATGCTGTTTATTTCAGGGTAACTAACTAGATTATAAGCAATGATGGACAGGCAGTGATAGGCACTATATATGTAAATAAGCATGAAGTCAAGGCAGACATGAACAACCACAGAAGGGACAAAATAAACTGTCACTCATTTATTACAGACAAGTGATGAAAACAAAGAGATTCATCTACAGGACCAGGCAGTCTAGGGCAGAATCAAAAACTGATATCAGAAATCCTGCAAACTATTGCCTTTCTCTTAGCGTCTGCCATCCTCAGTCAAGTGCCAGTTCCAGAATTAAAGCTGAAGCAAGAACATTTATCAAACAGCTCACCATATAATAGGAGGATGAGAAGATGCCTTCTAATGAATGAATGAATATTCAGTGAATATTTTGTCCATATTGGGTTAGGCATGGTTTTAGTTTATCCAACCACAGAAGGTAAGGTGGTAGAGGCAAAAAGAAAGTAAATTATTGTCTTGGGTTATAATACAGGGCAAAACTTTAGCCAACAAACACACCACCTCAAAGAAGGAAAGAAGAAAAAAGAGGAGGGTCAGCAGCTATAGAAATTAAGGGGATGTCTGAACAGTCCCTGCCACAGGCCTGACAGTGCAGGAGTACACTCAGGAGACTGCAGACCAGCTGCTACAGAGAAAAACTGGCTACCAGTCACAGCTAAGAAAGAAGCATTCAAAAGGAGAAACAAAATGTCTTATGCTCCTCTTGTAAACATTTATTTTCAAGGGCATTGCTAAGCAAGTGGGGGGACTACCAAACCCTAAGTACCTGAGAGAAGCTGCACTCTTCCCAAGTTGTTAAAGCGTGCTCATGTGGCACTGTGAGAGATACTGAAATGGAAACCACATGCTTGCATACCCCCCTGGAAAAAGCCCAATGTGCAAGCCAGCGGGTAGACCACCAACTAACTACATGTGTACAAGTGCTCACTGGGTGTCATTGACTTTTTTTGAGAAGCAAAAAGGAGGGGGGTAGAAAGGTTCCCACCCTCTGTAAAGAGCCTGACACATGACATGTGTAGGTTTGCTGCAGGGAAAGAATCCCACTCCAGTGAACGTGCTGGAGAAGCTGCCTGACAAGATGAAGTAGCTTGCTCCATGCTTTCTCTCCCAGGGTTTAGCTTGTCTGATAATTAGGTAAACCCAGCATGGGCTGGTGTGAATTGGAAAATTGCTAAATTTGCTAAATGTGGACCACGTTTTGCAAACTTCTTTGCTTAAACTGAACAGTGTAATTATTTCTTAGGTAAAGAAATACTAGCACTGCCATTCTCCTGTATCAGTGAGAAATCACTACAAATTAAAGGTTGTAGGAAGAACACTACTGCTGTCACCTATCACTTTCACAGCAGAGTGAGGTCCAAGGTTCTCTCTTTATATTGCCCTTGTTCTCATTTTCATTGGAAGCTCTCTCACCTTGAAATACAGTGATATTCTCCCTTTTGCTGATACCTCTCCTCCATTTGATCACTTTCTCCTTTTTCACTCTTACAGTCACCCTCTCACGTCAAGAAATGCCTTATATGTCACAATACCTTGAGACACAGCATTGTTTTCAGTTTATTATTCTCCAGGAGAGGTGTCAGGTATCAAGATTGCCTAAGTCTTTGCATAATAAGATGCTCCTCTTTGGTTGCTCATAAACTTGTCAAGCTTTGTGAAATACAGAAATAACTGCTCAAAGAAGACATGGCCTGCTGCCATTGAAGGTCCCATTATGATACTCAGAAATTTTGCCTCTGGTTCAGGTTTCATAACTTGGTTTCTGGTGATGCTACAGACATTCACATACCTTGGAATTACTCTTGGATCTTCACTTAA
The DNA here is from genome assembly GCF_000695765.1 of Mesitornis unicolor. Classification (NCBI taxonomy): domain Eukaryota; kingdom Metazoa; phylum Chordata; class Aves; order Mesitornithiformes; family Mesitornithidae; genus Mesitornis; species Mesitornis unicolor. The sequence goes on from NW_010190146.1 coordinate 68,478, forward strand.
TGAAATACTTTGAAAATCTGACCTCTCATCTGTGCTATATCTCCTCAGATGCAAGGAAAAATACTTCTTTACATTTAAAAAAAAACTTTCTACAGAAAAGTTCCCAAAGAGAAAAATTGAAAATGGGAGTCCTAATGCACCTTTTGTATAGTTATGCAGACCTTTTTTTCCTTTCATCGCTGTCCTCCTTAAAAATCTGCAGTCACATGTCAGAAGAATACAGTTATACAGAATATGCGATTGTTACCTATTGTGTTTTCAAGTCATTGCTCTGGGGAGATTTTACCAACAAAAAATACTCCTTTTTTTTTTTGCTTGTTTTTTGTTAAGCAAAGCAACAGACAACAAAGACATTTTTGTTGTTTAAAAAAAAAAACGCATATCCAACTGTCAAATTTTGCCAACTTTTACATTATGACATCAAGTTGCAAAATATTATAGGCAATAAGAAAGTAGAGATCTGAATTTTGACTTATGCAGAATACAGGTACACATAAATATTCTAATAAATACAATCTACTCAAATATAAATTCTGTGTAAACTTGAATGTCTCTTTTTTGTTAACTTTATATATCACAGAATTATTTCTGTAGTGCTATGAGGCTTCCACAGTATAAAATACTTGTTTAGACTATGATCTACCCAGTCTCAGAATTTAGCTGTACTTTTATAACACAATTTGACCATTTTTACACAGGGTCATTCACTTATTAAAATTTAAATCCATGTGTAAACATTGCTATACTAAAATCCTACTGTATTTCCAAAATAAGAAAACAAGATCTCAAGTTATATTCACTTTAAGAAGCATATCCTGAAACATGACATCTCCTGTGGGGGAAAAATAATAAAAGTAAATAAATAAGAATGATTAATACCCCAAGGGTCAGAGAAACAAAAAGATTAGACTGCATGCAATATCTACTATAAAAAAAAGGTAGCTCTGCCTTTTCTTAACCACAGAATAACAGAAACAGGGACAAAAAAATATAAAAAATCATGCCTAGTATATATAATTTTTGTAATATTTTGTTATAGTCAAATAAGTTAATGGTTTGGGTTTTTTTCAGTTAGCAAGACATTCTGTATCTAAGCCTGCAGCATAATAATTTTAACCTTATTCACTGATCCTGGATTGTAAACAGGTGTAAACTTGCAGTGTTCCATCTGATGCAGTAGCATTGCATAAATTGTCACATCCCTGGTGACATTCTGACTTTCGACACAACTACATGGAATATTCAAGTTACATGGGTGCATTAATGCATTGTCACATCAGGACCTCAAGTTATTGGACAGGAAGTCAAGAACAAGGCAAGCAGGTGTAACGTGGATGATAAATAGCCCTGCCAATAGCTGCAACCTCCAGCCCTCTCTTATGCTGAAATTCATTAATTGGATGAAATGCAGGCAGGGAATGAGATTTGGGTTACAGATTCATGGCTGTTAAAGACTAGAATGAGACACACTCATTTTGACATGTGACTTAAATCAGTATCAGTTCTCCAGGATGAAAAGCAATTGAACTAAACCACTGTACAGTAGTAGAGCTTTGTAGTTTTGACTATAGAAAATGTAACTCAAGGAACATGAAAAACAGACTCTGTTATTCTGCTCAGCACTGAACTGAAAGTGAGCCCATTTTAAACTACACATTACTTAAAAAGATAATCTACTTCCTTTTGTAAACTGTTGCTTAAACATTTGTAAAAAAATCAGGTGGTTATCACTGCATTAAATAGTAATAACCACTATGATGACTTAGTAATTGTCCTACGATTTGAAATATTTTATGCAACTACTGTAGAAGTCTTATTGTAACTTAGAGATAAATATGTAGAACTGCCTATGTAATAGCTATAAACTTCATAAGTAGTATAACTCTTGGAAATAAAACAAATGTGAAATCTCCCCTAAGAAGCAGAAAGGCAGCAAACACTGAGGCTATGTGGAGGAGTGGCTAAAGTATCAGCACTTAAGTTTTGTTATTATGGATCAATGCAAACCTGAGGTTAACAACCAGGTCTAACAGATCTTGTGGTCTCACTTCAGAGAACAGACGTATGTCAAAGCAGTTGTACATGTAATTCAGTATCAGGGCTGCTGATTGAACAGTAGGCATTAAAAGTACCAGTTCCTTTGTTTGAAACAGATAAAAATAGAGCTAAGTTGTTAGCTAAGAAATGTGTTAGCTTCTATTTTTGTTGGTCTAAGTTTGCAGAATGAAATATTTCTGGTTTGAAAGTGTCTCCCCTTTCCTCCCAGCTCCCTTTAAAATAGCCATAACTATTGATTATTTTATTTTTGTCTGGTTTGTTTTGGGTGATTTTTTTGGGGGAATGAGGTTTTTGGTTTTTTTAAAAAGCATATTTTACTGAAGTCTAAAGATTTTAGCATTTATAGTGCAGAGTGACGAAGGACAGGTGAGGAAAAAGAAGTGCAGGTTTTGCTTCCCTTATTTTGAAAAAAGTTTATTCCTTTTGGCTTATCATATAGCTAGAAAAAAAGCTGCAGAGCTTGAGGAACTGCAAAGCCTCAGGGATTCCCTTCTCCATTTCCCCACTGTCCACCAACTAATAATTTGCTTACATCTTGATACACATTCCATTCAATTCCAAGCTATCCCATAAAATTAAATATAAATAGGCAAATCAGTTTAGTTAAAGAAAATTTTCCAGAAACTTTAAAGAGCTTAAAAAAATATTTCATTTTCAAATAGCGAATTTTGCTTTTATTCTCTATGTTTTATGCTACTGCAAAGAAGTTTCCATGGCATTTACAACTAGAAAGGAAAAGTACTGAATGAAGGCTCATATGGCCTAGCTTAATATAAAAGCTTTCCAACTCTGCCACTGTATGCTGCAGATTTAGACTTAAAAACTAATGTAGAAAGTGATTTTCTTCAATTTTCCAAGTCTATCTTTTCCTCTCATGACTCAGCTGAGCTCTATTAACAGTAAAGTAATGGTCAGCCACTGAATTTCACTCCAAAGCCCTTCAACAGCATTTGTCTGCCTATGGAAGACCCACGAACACTGCATATATTTTATTCTTTCAGCAAGCAAAGGAACAGTGTTCATTGTTTGAACATTGCCTGCCCAGCAGTACGAGAAACTTCTGAACAGAAGAGTCGTCTTAGGAATGTCTTGTGTTTTAGAAAGACATTAGATATCAAAAAAACAATTTATTAATTTATTCATTCATTTTCACAGAAGTCTACGAGAAGAAGTCTGCCAGCCATAGTGTAATTCACTCTGATAAAACAAACAGAGACTATAAATCTTAACTAACAGCTTAACATGTGAGGGATTTGATGTGTCTGGGAACCTGCTGTATGAAAGAAATTAGCTGTAAAAAAAAGAAGCAAAATGCCTATTCCCATGGGAAGAGTCTGCAAGACTGGTAATAGATCATTTGTTCATTTGGAAGACACTTGTTCCTCTAGTAAAACAGCAACTAATATTTTTGCTTTCCACTGCTCAGACAGGAAATACGGTGCCAAGGGCCAATAGACAGAGCAAATCATCGTGCTAATTACACGGTCAGTAAACATTTGCTCTCCCATGTTTCCTAAAGGTCTGAATAATTCCTGGTTAGAATTCAGCAGTGCAACCAGTCACCTTCTTCTTCTCTGATGTAAATGCTAAAGAGATGTATCACAGCTAGAGGATATCCAGGCTAAACACCCCTATTTGAACGGGATGATCATGCCACCTGGAAAAGGTTGAGCTCTACCACATTTAGAAGTGAAATGAGAAGTTTTTGAAGTATCAGAGGAGAAAAATTCTGAAACTTGTCCTCAGTAGATAGCGAACATCCAAATTTAAACAGCCTGAAAAATTTACAAAGGGGATTGTAGAGTAGGTTGCTTCACGGGAATCTGGGTTGGTTTTGGTTTTTTGGTTGGTTGGTTGTGGGGTTTTTTTGGTAGATGACAAATCCCTTCTAGTCCTGCATTCAACCTTCATACATAAGTCAAATTTCTCACATGCAAAATCGTTCAAAATTAACTACTTGTTTACGCAGAAGGGCTTAATATGGAAAAGTCTCTTCTTTCCTACAAAACCAAAACTAAATAAGCATATTTTCTATTAAGGAACAAAGATATACTTGCTTGCTCTAAGTTTTGCCTGGCCAGACTCTGAAATTCTGATTACCTTAATACTCTTTAATTTGACCACATCTCCAACTCTGCTAACTTTCTACCTGGCAAAGATCTAGTCCAGGAGCTGACCACAAACAGAACAATGTCCTAGGTATCTGACCTCTCAGAATAAGCGTGTATGCTAAATAGAGAGATTCATCTACAGATTCCTGGTAAACAATCTTTACATCTTCTCTATGCAAGCAAGCTACCTCCCATCCACACAGAACTCAATTTCTTGACTGCTACTTACTGGATTATGATGGGCAAGTCATGGGATGCAGTTGTGTCAACATCAAAGGAAAAACAAACATTCAAGTGTTTTGAAAATGCTGCAGAGTGAAATCCCGTTTCTCACGTGCCCCAGGTGTAGCTTAACCCTCATAAATTTTAAGTAAAACATCTCCTTAATAGTATTCTGAACAACACAAGTGCAGACAAAATGTTTGACTTCTACCCACTGCTTCTGCATGCTCTCAACACATGCCACCAATCATTGCCATTTTGATGTATACAGATCTAATTAACAGCAGTGCTGAGCATGGGATTCTCAAATGCATGAGAATAGTTTTGGGTTCCAAATACTTCCCCAAATCCAGCCATATGCTGGTGGTCCCCACAAATCAGCAAGGGAAGGGAGTGAGCAGCACACCACTGAATGAGAGGCTGTTTCCAAAAACCAGCCCTAAACAAGTCCAAGGCACTGAATTCAATGGCATTATCCACATCAGGCTTGAATAGGTAGTGCTATGCCCATTGCACTGTTTGAGAACTACTGTCTCTTGTTAACTGAAACACTGGTTATAAAAGGTAAAAGTTGAATTTTATGAGAGAGAATAGGACATACTTTTCCTGGACTTTTCCTTTGTAAGAGTTCAGCTGGAGACTAATTATTTCAGTGATAATTTTAGCCGTATTTGCAACCCTTGTGATTTGGTAGACTTTTCGCATTGCAGCAGGTTGTTTTACTGGTCGTTCATCAAACATACTTTAATGATTTTATTTTCACCTCCATTAACATTTAAATGCCTCAATGAGGCATTACAGTCAGTTACTTTTGGCAGAAATTGAAGAACACCACAAATGACTTTGCATTTATAAACACACAAAAAGTACCACAGTTTTCTCCATTACTCTGTCATCAGAGATATCTGCTCTAGGTTGTGCTTGGAGCATTAGCCCATGTAGCCTGATATGAGTTCATGAGGCTGGAATTCAAAACACTAACCAGCTGTGGGAACCCGGGAAGAAGGCTGTCACACTAAATGGTATCCAGATTAGAGCTGTGAGAATTTGGGAAAGCCCGTCTAGCAAGCATGATCTCTTGGGGGGGGGGGAAGGGAAGAAGCAGTTCCTAAGTTGTTAGACTCACAAGCCTAAAGGAAACTAGGTCTCTCTGTTAGATACTGAAGCTCTGAGGCTTGACTGGAACTAAATCTGTATCAGAGGATATTTTCCCAAGGGAAGAAACGCAGCAAGTTATTTTCTTGAATTAAAATATAGATAACTACTTCTAGGATGGTTCTGTCACCACAGTGCAGTCTGTGGCTGGATGGACATAACTCTAAAGAATCTGGCTGTGGTAGAAACTGATGGGAATCATGGTCCAAAAGACAAACGCTTTGTGCTACCTTGCACACGGAGTATGTCTGACATGCAGGTGCTTGATTTAAAATCATCACCCCCCTGGACAGCCAGGTTTCAGTGCAAAGGATGAGTACACAGATATGCAAGGAAGAGAGAGAATGAAAATAATTTATTACTTATCTACTCTACAACCAATATTCCACATGGCAGGGGGAGAGAAAGGGGACAGGAAATCTTTAGTGTCTGTTCCAGTTTCAATACCATAGGTGACATAACGTATCTTTACAATTAAGAAGTGCACCACCTTTTTAAAGGTACTTATTTTCCAAGTCTCCCTAAGGTACAGCATATTTGAAGACCAAGCCCCAAACTTTCATTTGCTCCCCCTTTATAATTTTATTTATCTTGAAAAATTCTCTAAGTAGGAAAAATGAAAAGTTTCTAGATGTGATCATTTGCATCCTGCTCGTGTTCCTTGGATAACAACAGTAACTCACCACTCCAAACACAGTGCCTATACACAAATGGGCCAGGCAGAGTTTCAGGCAAGGAGGAAGTGTGAATTTAGCTTTGGACACATCCATCAGTGTCGATACCAGAAAAGTGATGCACTTCAGGTGCTGGCTGTTTAAGGTATCCGTCATGGGGTGGAAGAGACCTGTTCAAAGGCAGGGATACCTCAGGAAGTGATCTTTTTCTGCATACTCGGTTAAGTGACCCTGAACACAGGAGCCACACAGATGGTGTCAGATCCCTCTGAGACTCCAAGAACACGGCCCACGACTTGATTAATGTCACACCTGTAAGACTTGTGGGAGTAACTAATGGCATGTCTAGTGAAATTCCTATTTGCAATTTCTCCATTTCATTAAAGGCAAGTCTATTTATCTGCTAAACTTTGCTCCAGTCTCAGAGGTAAAGAAAAAAGAAAAATAAAATTCCACAAGTGGTTCTCTTCTGTGGACATATTAGTTAGTCTGATTATGAAAGAAAACAATCACAGGGACAACAGAATAACAAACAAACAAAAGGGGGATCTCACTTACAGACTCTGTGTATAGCACTGAGACAACAAACCAAGAAAAAACAAAAGGGCACAACTTTCTTCTTTGTGTGAGGAGAAGTAGCCATTAAAATTTTGATGTTCTTTTGTCTTCCAATATATTTTGTTTCTTCAGCAGCAACAATAATGAAAGCAGTCATTATAGGATGAGTTTTTATTGTTGAAAGTTTGGTTTGTGATGAGAGTTGGCACCATAGTCACACATTTTCCTTTGCATCAAACAAAATTGTGAGTTCTTATTACTAGAGGCTTTTCTTCCTTTTCCATAACAAAATACTAGACAGAAAGAAATGAGGGAATAGAATGGCTGTTAACTTTTTTGAAAAATGCATTCTGACCATAACTTTCACAGTTCAGGGAACCTCTTCACAGTAGTGACAGAAATCAAAATAACATAACTTACACATTCCCCCCTTCATCTTCCTACATAGGGAAGTCCATATTCACTTGCGGGTATCTGCAAGTTCTGGCTGTAGTGCCTGCTTTCAACTCAAGTCCTGTTGGAATCTCTACTTGGGATACTAGCCTCAAATTTGCTTTTAGCTGGCTTCCTATGTGAAATAACATCAAATAACTTCCTCATCCTACATGTCCATACAACAGAACCTCTTGCTCCTTGGGAATCCCCAGATCAACCCAGGGCACCTCTCCAGTCACCCAAGAGGCAAAGACTACAGATGCTGGAGTTTCTTCCCCTTCTAGATAAAAACAGTACAAGTTCCTGCAGAAACCCATCTGACACTCTTACACAAAACCTCCATCAACTCCCATCACAGACATTGACTACGGAAGGATGTACAGGATTAGGCTGTAAGAGATCTAACCTGAGGCTAGTTAAATATGACTCATGAAACTACACATCAATTACTGAGCATGGGAGACAGATTAAGGAAGAAGTGGAAACTGTTTCTTTTCAGTAAGTCATTTAACCTGTGTTTGATTTAAGAGGTCTTTGACAAGAAATGCACTTAAGGATTTTAATACTTCAGCCATTCCAAACTGCAAGTGAATAAATCCAAAGGCCAAAGCACCTTGACCCCTAAACGATGAACAAACAAAAAAAAGTCAAGATATAACATGTCTGGCCCAACATCCTTTCCCAAATTTCAGCTGTAGTGCTACAAATATTCAGGCTGTAGTGATAAAAGATAGTAAAGTAGCTCTTCTGGCCTGCTCTGTATCAACTGCAATGATTAGCAGCAAGATGGGTCTTCTACTGATATAGTCAAGAAAGGTTCACATTTCAATTTGAAATCCTGATTGTAAACAGTTTTAAGCTGCCCAGTATTTACTACAGCAGCCTGCAGAAACTTCAGACATGTATGAGGACCCATTTAGCTCAATATTGAACACAAGCAATTTGTAGGAGTCCATACAGAACAAACACAGTTTCTGCCAGATCTGCAAGTCAGGAACAGTCTCTCAAACTAAACAGAAAAGTGGAAGGGAATCATCAGCCATTGAAAGGCTCCTGCCTCTACCCCTCAGTTCCAACATATCTAGGATGATTCACCGGTTCCACACTTTCCTCACTGTTTCAAGTGAGGTTTAAGAGAAAATGAAAATAGCAGTTACACTTGAACAATACAAGGATGCCTCTGTCTGAAAAATATTTTCATACATCAAAGAAGGGCTTGCCCACTGTTTAAATAATAAGTCACTTGAATTTTTAGCAACTGTTACACAAGGGCTTTTTATTAGTACTTCTGCTTTTGATAGTTATTTGCTTATTAGAAAATAATTTTCATCTGTTAAACATTTGCATCTCATACTAGAAACATCAAAAGCTTCAGACCTTTGATGACATTCATCCCCGTCAGTGCATAGCAAATTACAGCAATGAGAAAGAAAAATCTAAACAGAACACATTCAAAGAAAACCAGCATGGAAGACAGAAATACATCTAGCTCTAAGCAATTATAACTTAATGAATAAATATTGTTCTCCACTGCTACCTCATGCTAAGAGATACCCACAATGCAGTCAACATAAACTTAATTCTTTCCATTCCTTCTCTTCCTTGCTCATGGCAGCTTTGTCACTTTTATTACACCCTAAGTTCTGCAAATGTAGTATCAGACAGCACTGATGATGCTATGAAAGAGTTTCATCCTCAGAAGCAAGATTCTGCAAAGGAGAAGAGGAAGAAATCTCATGTACAAAAACGTGCAAGCATTAGACAATTACTGCCCAGTTTGTGACATCGGTCATACCATATACTTCTGAAAGGTTCTGTTTATAAAGAGGTACATATTCAAACTATTGAAATGTCATGGAAGTTGGAGGTGGGGAGTTGGATGTAAAATTTGTTACTTAAAAATCTTTCACTGCCTTTTTAAAATTGAAGAATCCATTAAATACAGTGCAAGGTGTTTAAATGTAACTCTAAATTAATTTAGTTCTAAAAGCTATGTTAAGAAAATACAAATGCTGATGACATTTAGCTCCAATCCAGTATCAGAACATTGTAAGCGATCCATTAACTGTGAGAGCAGCTTCTCTTCTCTGAACAAACTGCCCTAAAGATAAATGGAAGAAAAAAACCAAAAAAGCCAATAATATGGTCTTGCACATAACTTTGCTGTTTATCAGCTCAATAGATGCATTACTAGGAGTCTTTTAGTTGAAGCTTGAAGCTTGTCTCTGGAGTTCCTTTTATGACTTTCACAGGTGGAATGCATTAGCTAAGTCTTCACCTATGTGAGGGAAGGAAATAGATATATTTGTTTTCTTGAAACAATTCCTTTCTCCAGTAAGAGTGCTATAAGTTCCAGAGTTTTCTACACTTTCCAGTGCAAGCACAACTTTTTATTATGCTAAACCTAGCCTATATTTTATCAGCTACACATTGTAAGCTACTGTGTAAGATGAGTAGGAAACATCCTTTTCTTTTCCAATTTAGGATTGGTAAGCATTGTTTGGATACAATCCCTCAGCAATATAACGTAGGCAGACATAATTAGGGGTATATGTAGTATTCAATCTCACAACTGTCTTACAGTTTTAAGACTTTGCAACATACATTGATCAAATAGATCAATCACACCCATGTGGCATGCTATGAGAAATGTTGGCAGTAACTGTTGAAATTACAGGAAGAAAATATATGATAGATTGCTTTCAAGGAACTAAGCAGGTCACAGTTGTTTTCTCCCTTCTGTCTCGTACCTGATACAGGTTACCTGTATTAGCCAGCAAGAAAGAAAAGAGAGAACTTTCACTGGTGTCCTTGCTCCAACAGCAAGCCAGCAGGCCTCTACTACCCATGCATCATTGTGCTAGCGCAGAGGAAAATAGTCTGCTGCTTATGAGACCAAAGTACAAAAAGAGACAAACACTTCATCCAGAAGCAAATGGGCCTCAGTGGAAAAGAATTATTCTCTAAAACAGGATTTCCTTCATGATCTGGTTAAGCAGCAGTAACACTACACACTGCTGTTCAGTGGGGCAAGCACAAAGCTACAAGCTTGCCCTCCAGTGAAATAAGTAAAACAGTAGTTTTTAAGAGTTCCAGGTTTTTTAAGTCTTTTGCACAACACATATAGCTATGCACAATAACACAGCAAAAAGTTTCCACTGGTATGAACATAAGTGCTGGGCATACATGAAAGTCAGGACTGGGAACATATTCCAGACTGTCTTCTGTCAGATCCTATCTGTCACTGTTTCATCCAAATGTTCCTTAATTCATGTAAGCAACAATCAACAGATTCAATAGGTGGAATGTAAAAACCAAACAAACCAAACCAAAACAAAAAGCCACTACACCCACTAACTGCAGGATAAGGTCTCTTTCAGCATTCTAATATTGATAAAAATAAGAGTCAATAAAAATTATTAAGTTTTTACAAATTATTCAGAGGTTGACTGCAGTGTTGATCTAGTAATCTGAGTGAAATATTTATAACTGTAGTTTCAATGGAACCTCCTCAAACTGTCTTTTGTACAAGTCCATTATAAACCTACAGGAAGATGAACGTTTAAAGAGCAGTATCTTAAAACTACTCATATTGAAGAAATTATCCTATGGTTTTAATGTCTCTTTCAGTTGACAATTAATGCAACCATAGAAAGAAAAAGAAGAAATGTAAGTGCCAAGGGATAGGAAATGGGAGGCCTAATTTCTTTTGCAAAATTAACTCTCAGGGTTGAAATAAAATTCAACCTGTTGGCTAAAATTTGGCTTTTCTCCTATTAAAACACCTTCCTAATCAGTTCAACATGTCAGATGTATATCAGTCTGGACCTTACACCTCTGGGGAAAACACTGCTGTTGATTTCTGGTTTTATGTAGAGTACTACCTAGAATATTTCACTTGCACAAGTCTTTGTTTTTAAACAAAGTATAGCATTAGTATACAAAAATAATGCTAATAGATAGTGCCAAGTCCTAATAAACAACATCTAAAATATTTTTCTAATTAGCAAGAAGTAGTAAGGTGTCCAAAACTGAAGTCAGCAAAAAGCCCTTTTACTGCAGGACAGGGTAATAATTCATAGAAACTAAATGTAATGTGCTGAACTGTAACTTGCAGCATAAACCTATGCAGGGGAATATAATCTCATAGCAACATTTTTCTCTGGTGAAGCATTAGAGCACTTATTTTTAAGTATATATTTAAATCCAATCAACATTCAAAAGAATTGAAAAGTGTGTTGAATTTCTTTACCAAAGTAGGCTTAAGAAATAATTCACTTTCATAAATTACTCTGATATTTAGGCTACAGCATGAACTGGAGGTGCCCACACGTACCCTTCCTGAAGATGAGGAGGCAGGACTCCATGCATTCTTACCCCACTCCCAACTACTAATCTATATAGCTGCGCCACTGCAGGCAAAATTTACCATGGAAAAAAACCAGCAGTATCTTTCTATTTTACAGCCTTAAAAGCCAAGGGAAAGCAGGGAGGGATTCTTGTCTCAGCAGCATGTCTGTGAGTCATGCTGCCTTCCAGGGCTGTGCCTTGGGTGGTACAAGTTTATAAACCATCCTTTGCTCTGAAGATGTGCCTAAAGTCACCATAAAACCCTTTGCAATGGGAACAAACAAAAATTTTACATACACTTGGTCATATGGTTCATGTGATTTTATCCAACATGTAATTAACAAGCAAATTGTCTAAAGCTCAGACTATTTGCTTCCAAAGTAATCCCTGTGGAAAGCATTTCTACTTCTGCATTTCCCTGTTTTGAGTATCTTTTTTTCTTTCCTTTTTTTTTTTCCCTTTGCATTTCCAGGTACTCTTATAATTTATACCACCTACTCGGCAAGTTTCAATGTCGTCAATACTGTCTGACCACATCCATATAGCAACTCAATGCTCATTCCAATTCTCTTCAACAATATATGGATTAGATTACACACACACTGCCAGAAAAAATGATCTACCTCAGATTTAAATCATTATGAATGACCCTCTGGAGACAATAGTCTCTCCTAAATGTGAAAACTACAGACAAATGTTAGAATGTTGTCTGGCCCAGGAATATTTCCTCATTACAAGGCTGGTTTGCGCAATCAATGAAGCTGACAAAATCTCTGATACACTCTCAGGGCTTGATCCAAGACATAGTTAAGTTTATGGTAAGAGTCTCATTGACTAGAGCCATGTGGGAAACAATTTTTTCTGACCCATGAGAATTTCTGAGATTTTGAAAGCTTTTTCCCATCCTGAATGGGGAAGAAAAATTAAAATCCCAAATTTTCACAATCTAAAAATCTACTTGCATTACTTCTATAAAAGAGACAAGATTTTTAAAAAATCAGACTGGTTGGAATAATTTATTTAAAAGCAAAGGGGAAAAAACCTTATGTTTGAAATGAAAGCTCACATTCTGAAAATCAAAATACTTTGTATAAAAAAATTGGCATTTTTCAACAAAAATGTGATATCAAAAATTGAATAATTCCAACATTCTCTCCTAAATTGTAGAGCAGGCCTTTCCTGCATGACTGAGTTCAGCTAGGCTACTTTGCTCTTTCAAGAAATCCATCATATGAAGACACTATATTCAGCTTCATAACAAGCATGATTTATGTTCCAGCCATTGAAGAGGAATGGTCTCATTGCATGCCAAGAGGTGGAAGCCATTTGATACAAGAAGTGTGAAAAAGGTAGAGTAATTCCTCCCAATTAATTGCAAAATGTAAACACTCCATCTTTCATTTTTTTAATTAATTATGATTTCTTCTGCAAGATGCTGTCAAATTATGTGTCTTCAAGAAGTATTTTTCAGTCCTGAAGGTCTTGAACCCTTGCAAGCCAAATTCTGCAATCTAACGATAGCAGAAGCCACTGGATGGAGCTGTTATAAACAGTCTCACAAGCTGTGAGAGTGAGTCATGTTTAGTTTTTAAGGATATTGTCATTATTATAAAGACATTACCAATGGGAAAGCTGTTGCAAGCAGCAAGAACAGTTTCCCTCCATTTGCAATATCTACCCAGAATTATTGCTCAGTAGGTGACAGATCTGCCAGTTTTGCAGAGGCAGGGACTCTCTACAAAGACTCTAAAATATTACTGAAATATTTTGTGTAATAAGAGCGATTGGCACTAATGATACACACCTACATCTCCATATCAGTTGCATTTCCTTTAAGGAGAAACCATACTGGAAGACCTTCAGTATGGATTATCATTCAAAAAGGTATGCACAAGAAAACAACCTCCCCATCATGTAGAGCAGAGAGAGAGGAAATGGGAGAATAGATATCTATTGACTTACTCAAGTCATAAAAAGAAATATGTACAAAAGCTGGAATTTTAACTTGAAAATTATGATAGCACATGCTCAGGCAATCTCCTATGCATTAGGCAAACCCTACCAACTTTCGAGTCATTGCAAGCCATAATTCCCAAAAACAGTAGTTTTGCAGATAAAACATCACTGTAGTTACCAGTGATATAGAGCTGACGAGTTAATTATTCTTTCTATACGTGTGTGTATGCATGTAAAGATGAAGAATAATACTGAAAATCCAAGAACTAATAAAAACTGGGTGACAGCACCTGTAAATAAATGGGTCCTCCATGAGGACTTCTGAACTGACATTTTCCATCTATAACCAAATTAATTTCTGTCTCCGAGGGCCATGTGAACTGTCTCACCTACAGAACCTAGAGCACACTTTCCCACATGACAGAACAGACAGCGTCCAAGACTTCAGCTGCTGAGATCAGCAGGCCACATTCAGAAACACCCTGCAGCAGCACACACTCTGCTCAATGACACCACCATCAGCTGTGGAATGTGCCACTCCAGGAGCACATATGCACGCTCTGCAGTAAATCCTCATGCTCCTCCTATACCTGTGACTTTGACAACCAGCACAGTAAGTTTAGATTAATATTTTTCATAACAATTTCAAAATAAATGCACGTGTTAGCTTAGCTAGCAATCGACCTAGGTATCTTCACCTCATATCTCTAGCTTTTGATGAGCTGTCAGGAAATTCAGGATAGCAGTCAGTTCCCTCATTTCTAGCTAGAGCCTAAGGCCAGTTTTGCAGACGCTCATTCAACCTCCCACTTCAAACTTCTTGCTGAGTGTGCCATGTTTTATATCACCAGCCACCTTTCCATAGTAATCATCTCAGCTTCCACAGCAAACAAATTCAGCAGTTTTCCCAGCACAGGAGCCCTCTTGCAATAGTTCCAGGACAACGTAGTACTAGAGGCCCATGACTACCCCAACCCTTTATTCTTGTATCCTTGCACCTATTCACACTTTCATATGCATCAGGCCAATTCACTGCCTTCTTTCCAAATCACTATCTAAATGCAAAGCCTCATCTGTTGTCTGAAAATTTTTCAGGCTATGTAGCAGATGGAAAAGATGCTTAATTTGTCTCCAGGTTGTTGTATCAATGGTACACATTGCATACTCCGTTAAAAAAGAAACTGGGGAGTCAAAACATGCTTTACATCTTGCTCCTTCATGGATAGGTAAGGTGGCATCCTCCAGGGCAAAGGAAAGATTGCATCTCCTGAGAATAACTGAATAAACTAAGGTGGAAGTTTCTAAATGGCAAGATAGGTCCAGTGAACATTGTTAAGCAGCAAGCAAAGAGCACGAAGGGAAGCTGGCAGACTTCCGAGAGGAGCAGGGACTTTTCTGAGAAAAGACCTTAAAAAAAAGCTTCAACATTTGTAGAAAGATACAGAATACTGAAAAGCTCCAGAGATACTGCATGGAATTACCTGCAGCTTCAGTGTTCACAAATAACTGTACGACACAAAGCAAGACCAAAGGATACAAAGCACACTGCAAAGTTGTAGTCAGAGAATAAATGAATTCAACTGGTCTCACTCCAAAGTTGTGAGCTTTCCACAGCACATGGCTATGTGCAGAGTTTTTTTCTTGCCATATTTTAAGTGAAGCACAGCCTAAGAAAGTGTGAGCTTTTCAGCATCTACTGGCACATTTCTTTAAGAAATAAGTGGCATAATTCTACCTCAAGACTAATGTAACATTCCCTTACAGATGGGCTCAAAAGGTTATGTATAAGAAGACTACAATTAAAAACTGCTAAAAAGCCTTCAAAAGATCTGTCCTGCAAGGGACAGAGAAAGAGAGAAAACTTAATATATGCACATTATGCAGAAAGTGATCTGATGTTCAAAATACTCCTGAAAGATAAACTTTCATTAACTGATAATCTCTAACTTTGTCCCCCATTCCTAGTCTTAGTTTCCACCTACATATTGAATGGGTTCTATACAAAAGTGATGTGGTTTTATTTCCAATCTGTATATTCACATGCATAGAAGACTATGGATAATAATTTTATCTGCCCCTATAATTATCATTTCATTAGATTTGGAAATTAGAAGTCTTTCCTCTTTGGTAATCCTGCCTTTAAGCAAAGCAAGCTGAAATAATTATATTGTTCTAGTGCAGAGAATTTCCACATTGCTATCATAGCTGTATGAATATGTATGTACATATAGCTGCTCATGTCACCAAGAGCATGACTTTAAGAAAACTTAAAGAAAAGTTTTTTTCACAGAAGTGGAAAATTTCAATTATGAAAGGGTCTTTTGTTAGTTTTTCTAGGTATAATGATTTCTTCTCTAAACGTCTCTCAGAAAGAAAAGTACTTTGATTTCCTTTAATTTAGAAAAATATTCTCTATGTCTGAATCTGCACTATTAGTACTATTATTGTGCTTCTTACAACAACGCCAGTCATCACCAAGGACTCCACAGCCAAAAGTGCAATATACACACATGCACATATATACTAAAAAGGCAGCATCCTTTTAGTATAAAAGGACACGTGATCTGTTAGCATTATATAATTTATATCTAACAAATGTGTTTTCTTGTCGTTTACCAATTTTGAAAATGCAACAGAACTTAAAGATTCTACATAAAACACAACAGGTTTGTATGAAAAATAAAAAGATTCAGTCATATAAACCTTCATCCCTGGGATTAAAAGGGCAATTTAGTTCCTCTGCTCTTTAATTGTCCATACCCTTTGCACTTTAGAGGACTGAACCATGCAATGAATTTTGAAATTAGGGACACCAGTACCTCTGATGTTTTTTAAATCTAAGCTAACTTTTTTGGCAAGAGTATAAGATAGCCCCATTCCTGGTGATTAATTATCAAAAGACAGCTAGAAAAAGAATGTGATTTTAAGCACAAAGTCTAAACTACATGGACTTACAGAATAAATTTTCCTGTCATTCTGGAGAAGAAAGGTGAACCTGAGCCACTGAACACTTTGGATTGCACAGGCCTGCAATGATGAGCAGAATCTCATCTGTGGCTTCAAATGTACACCAGAATCACCATGAGATAACATATTCAACACTGACATTTCTGAAAGGACACTCTAGTTTAAGCCCAAAACTCACAGGCATCACAGGTAAAGTGCTTTAACTAAGGGGAGGGGGGGAAATTCCTCTATTTAGTCTGTAAAACTGTTCCTTCAGCATCTAAGCAGCAGATAGAAATAGATGTATACACTTGCTCCTTTTATTCTGTTGGGAATTATGCCAGCATGTAGGATTAAACCACATTTTGATTAAACCACATTTCCATATCATATCCAGATGTGCAATCAAGAGAACATCCTAGATTATCACCTCCACAGTCTGCCCTAGGAATCAAAGCCATTCTTTATCCCACCCACCATTAACATCTCTTCATAATTCATCAACTAGTGAAACAGGGCAGCCCTTATACTGAAATAGTGCACAAACTTACAGTCCTGATTTAATTTAATGGATATTGTGACTACAAGACCTGCCTCTAATTTACCATATTGTAAACTAACTGCTCAAAAGAAGCTCGTGTTTTCCCAGGCTTCAGCTACACTATTTGAGGCGATCCATTCACTGTAGTAATTTCCACTGGGAAAAGGGAAGCGAAGGGATGCAGCTGTGAGGTGTCTGCCCATGTCTGACCCTGGGTCAGCATTGGGCCGTGTGGGCAGCAGCAATAGCCCAGGAGGTGCTGGAATCCCTCTTGACATTCTGGAGGATTTTCACAGCACCACATTTTTGCAGTGTGACTCTTCTCCCCCACCCCGACAGCTCCATCTCTAGCATAGCTTGAAAACAACGCACAAATGTGATTTCAATTAGGTCAATAACAAATTCATGAAGGTTCAGCCCTCACCATCTGTCCAAAGGAAGCAAGGCTCTGTTTGACTTGGGGCTTGGGCTTTTTTCCACCCCCCACCCACTCCTTCTTCCTTATTAATACTATTTGACAAAGCCATCTACATAAGAGAGAGTTAATGGATTTTATGGGGGAAAAAAAGAGCAACTTAAGGGCAAACAGTTCTACTATTAATTCCCACCACATTGGAGCATTACATAATTTATCACTTAACATATACATAATTTAGCATGATTCAACATTCAAACACCTTAAACAGAGAGAAAGACAATAGTGAAAGCCTATTAACTACTAATTCTTCCTTTACTAGAGAGTTATGTCTGTCTGAAATAGCAGTCCCAATAAATCTTCAGTTTCAAAAAATTAGGTGCACTTTGCATTAGAAGAACAAAAAATTAAAATCAATGTATTTGAAGCCAGAATATCTAAACAGGAGGAATTTTTGGGACATGACTGTCCCAAAATCTTTGCTTCTTGTACACATGAAAATAGTCAGTAAATTTAGATTATAAAAGTAATTTAAATTTTGAAATATCCTGTCAGATACTTACCTCATGCTGCAAAATGCTTTCCAGAGGAAATGGTCATGCATAGGTCTACACAGACAACTAGTGCCTCACCCTGTGTATATTTTATATGTGGTAACTTACACAACACCACTTTTCTGTGGCCCTGGGCCTTCACCCAGAAAGTTTCATGTCCAGACCTCATTTCTATTCCATGAAGGTAAGAAAGAAAAATAAAGTGCCATAAACAAGAATGCAACAATAATTCTCAGTGCACACTTAGAGATATGAATGTACATCCAACATATGTCCAAACATCTGGCACCAGGTGTGTTTTAGGTGTGTTTTAGGAAGCAGGGCTTGAACCATTACAGCAACTGCATCAAAAACGTATGAGTGAGGAAAGGGAGGGTGGGGAAGAAGATAGAAGGCAGAAGATCTTTCTTCTAACATGCTGAAACAATTTATTGGAGCAGATGTAATCATTTCACTTCTGTTGAAGTGAGTAAATTCACGCTAAACTTGCCACACTGAAGATAATGGAACAAGTCGTGGGAAGGAAGAAGTTATCAAGTTAAAAAGCAATGAGGGAGAAAGTAGAGAAACTATTTGCTTTGTTTGAAGATACTCTGTAAGGTTATGTCATCACACTGAGATGTAGGGATGAGTAACTTATTCAGATCATGGGTTTTCCACCCAAGATTTTTCTAGCTTTGCCTCAGTTGATATAAACAAACTTAACAGTTCAGCACCACAGGTTTCAAAAATACGGCAATTTTATATACAAAGAAACTGCTTAACTTTTATACTCAAAAAACCAATACTTTTCTACACATCAACCAAAACCCAAACTGTTTATTTCCCTTCATTGCTCAACATCTTATGTCTGAAAGGCATCTTTGCATCCTGATATAGCTATCTAGAAAGTAGGAATATACCAAACAGTATAACTCTTATAAATTAACTGCTATCTGTGGAAAAGTAAATTGACATCATCTTTGCCCTGTCATCCCCCAAAACAATGGCTGCACATAATTGCTAATGGAGACACACTAAGAAGATGAGGGAGCAGAAGGGAGCAGAAATAAATTCTTCCACTTACAAATAATTAAGACATAGGAAGATTAATCCCAAGTTGTAGTTACGTAAACATAAGTGCATATGGAATGCAAACATAAGTGACAAAAATTAAAGATTGAAATAGAATTAGAAAATAATGAATATCTAAAAATATTCACTATTGGCTGAAATGACTACAAGACAGCTTTAGTATGGGCTTCAAGTGAGTCACAACTGGGTGCAAACTGGTTTTGAAAACCTGTTTCTGAACCTGTATTTCAGCAATTTAGTAAGAGTCAGGGACATCGATTCAAAGCTTGCTCCAAAATCCATCTCCCTGACAACCCAGCACTAGTGAGTCATCCTATTTTGGATGACGATGGGACTGAGCACCAGGATTGCTGCAGCTGTGTTTTAATAACATATTCATATATTGGTCATTCCTGGGCATTGTGGAAGGAGAACAGTGAAGGATGCAACCACAGCCTGTACCTCTAGTCACAGGTAGATCACCAAAATCTTACCCAGACCTACCCAGGAAGAGGAAGATGGCACCTCAAAGTTAACTTAATCCTTCCTTTGTCGGAATGGAAAACTCTCATCTCAGGTATCTTCACCAGTGCACTAATTCCACTCTTACTATCCTTGATCACTAGTGATGATAATTGAACTTTGAGAGAAGCCTGCAGCCTTAGAAATGCACAAAGGTGTTCCTAGAAACCAGATTCAGAGTTTTACCTTTAAGTTTTTCTACTTTAATAATTATTTCTCTGCAATCTTTACACTCTAATTATTAACCAGGGCAGATTGTTATGAAAGAAGCAATTTTTTTTTGTTTTTTTTTGTTAATAACTCTGTGTACTGAAGTCATTGGAAGTTTTCCTTCAAATTTAGATAAAGCAGAACTTGTTGTTTAGCTCATTTTCAATGATGCTTCACGGTCTAGCTACTGGCAACACTTTTCAGACATTTCTCAAGATTCATTGCTTCTGTAGTCCGCAGATATCTTTTGCAATGAGAAAAAACTGTTTACATGAAGATGCTTCAGTCCATGGCAGCACTTGAGTGACAAAGTCAATTATGACATCCGAAAGATTTGTTTTATTACTTTTCTGGTGAAACAATGAAAGCCTCATGCATAAAAATAAAATAAAATAAGAAAACAACAACAACAAAAAAACCCAAACAAAACAAAAGAAAAAAATCCTCAAGTTTAATTGAGCAGAATATTTGTTATAAGGTGCAGAAGTCTGAACACTACCTGGAGTGCTCTTAGACAAGAGAAGATGTCAGGTCTGATGCACTGTGGGACAAAGCCAATAGTATATCTTTCCAAAAGATATCTTAATATCTTATGGATGAAGTCAGCAGGGCTAAAACAGGCAGTCTGTGGGATCAATGTCCAATTTTACTAAGGAAATTTTGGAAGCTTCATAAATCCTTATCCAAAATATTTAAATCTGCTGGGCTTAAATTGAACGGCATTTGAATTGTCTAACAAAATGTGTGATACATCTTTGTTCTGATAAGGCCAGAAAGATTAATTCTTCAGCAAAATACATTTTACACCATTTTCAACAAAACAGAAAGCACACAGATATATGAAAGCATGAAACAGAGCTTCTTCAGATCTTCTTCAAAATATTCATAGAGTTCCGCTAAGTTCATTACAAGCAATGAGTGAGGTTTTAGTATAACTCCTTTTTTCCTCAAGACTGATAACACAACTGCCATCTTCCATTTAATGATGGTGTTTTAAAAAAAAATGCCCACAAATGTATAGAATTTACTTATGTGGAAACATATTTCAAATGACACTTGAAGACAGGTTTTAAGAGTGCCTGGCACCCAGAAACTTCTGGCATGAAATTGAACATAAGTTTTTCAAAGGACGATTAGCACTCAATACTCAGCATTTTCTGAAAAACAAGCCATATTTGAGCCTTTCTTAAGGTCTGTCCTTGATTACAGAAACTCAGTAAGATCAGTTCTGAGAAGGGAGACTCATCACTTGCAAAACAATTTGCTGCTCTATTGTATCAAGATTTGGCAAGAATAGCATATATATTCCACTGTCAGTTTCAATCAGGACTAAATGAAGCCAAGACTTTTAGTTAAGGTAAATGCCGAATTTTTAATATTTATTAAGTAAACCTTATGAACGCATTAGCTAATAAAAAACAGTCCTACCTTCAGAGTTAGAAGATAAAGAAGAGGAGTCTAGACTTTAAAGGGAATAACACAGTAAATTATTACATTCAGGGATTATATACTTAACTGGTGTAAACTGGAACAACGTCAACAGAGATCCGTTGATTAACATCAGTACATGATCTTGTCCAACCTGTTTAGTACTGACATATGTGTGCACTAATATGGCACTAGCCTCAGAATATCTAACTGCTTTCAACTATCAGCAGATACCAGTCAAAGAAAGAGATAATTCATTAAGTTTCTCTTTCCTGTTCTGTTCAAATTCCAAAAATTTGTTTTCTTTTATTGAACTTTGGTTATTTTTGCTCATGGAGGTTTTGGAACGCAGCAGTGGAAATTGAAGCTGTCTGGTTAATCTGAGGTCAAATTTTGTGTAGGCAGCTGCAATCCAAACTTCCCCACCCTGCCCTACCACTAACCTGAACTCTGACCTGCTGGGACCACCCCCTCGCTCTTGCAACAACTCTGTCCACATTTCTACTGAATGAACACAGAGAGTTAGCTAAAATGCCAAAATATCTATGTGTGAAAATATATACATGCACTGTCAGGTCTCTGTGAATTTTTCTGTTGGACAATAACCAAGACCACCAAATGCATCTGTCAGTCTGGAATCTACTGATGAATCGTGTCACTTAGCATATGTACTTTGTCCTTGTGAACAAGTTACAGTTTGAACTAAAGCAGTGGTTTAAGGGAGAAAGAAAACACATGCAGAGCCACCATCACCCGGCAAACTCATGCATATACAGCAAGGTTCCTAAGCCCATCTCTAAATCAGGGGTAACTGCATAAATATTGAGCACCCCAAATTTACATCTATGGTATTCACAGCAAACTGCTGGGCGTTGGGCACTACTGAAGTCAAACCACTGATTCAGAGACCTGAATATGGATTTAAAACTTTAATTTCCTAGAATATATAAGTGATCAATCTAATGAGTCTCCCTGATATATGGATATGGTCTTCAGGAACTTTGAAAATCCCATCCTAGAAACCTATAGTAAAATCTGGGTTTTAAACATTTATGTTACACATATTACTCTAGCGTTTTAGCTCATAACCAAGGTCAACCGCATTGAATTCAGTGTTGTATCATGGTATGGTGAATATCAGCTGTGAAGAGCTGACCACCTGAATGGCTAAACCAGAGGAAGGGTGAGAAGGAAGGGTCCTCATTTAACAGGTAGGAGACAGAACCACAAGGAAGGAAAGGAGGAGCAGGAAAGAAGGGAAAGATGTAAGTGATACTTTCAAGGCCACCCAGGAAGACTGTAGCAGAGTGAGAAAATGAATCCACATTTCTCACTCCACCCCCTTACTCTTCTCTACACATACAAGATCTTTGCTCTCAGAGCTGTGTGAAAGATTATACGGGTCAGTGCTATTGTGCATGGTAGTTACCATGAGCAGCCCATGTCTTCACAGGTGCAGAAGAGTAGAACTCAACTTGCAGCTCTTAAATCAGCCCAGCAGAGAAAGGAACAGTACATAAGCAAGTACTCACATCCTGCTCCCTAGATTCAAGGAAGGAGACAGACCTAGCAACTGAATCCTCAGTAAGGACCAGAGTGAAAAATTGTGGGGAAGCTTGGTAGATGAGCACTACCATCATGGGCTTTGAGAAACTTAATCTAGTTGAAGATGTCCCTGT
Source organism: Mesitornis unicolor (assembly GCF_000695765.1). Taxonomy (NCBI): domain Eukaryota; kingdom Metazoa; phylum Chordata; class Aves; order Mesitornithiformes; family Mesitornithidae; genus Mesitornis; species Mesitornis unicolor. Next base: position 91,345 of record NW_010190146.1, read on the forward strand.
TCATTGCAGGGGGGCTGGACTAGATAACTTCTAAAGGTCCCTTCCAACCCAACACATTCTATGATTTACCTGCCCAATGCTGACTACTGAAGAAGTAGGAGAAAAGGAGGTAGCCTAAATAAGCATTTTAAAAGGCCAATTCCATTGATTTTAGAGAATGCAGTACAACACAAGCCAACATGAAGGCAGTGGGGCTAAGAGACAAAAAATGCAGGATCTAAGTCTAATTAGGCTGATGACTTGCTACATTACTTTTTTGCAAGTCGACCCAAGCCTTGCCCTTCACCAGTTTCAAGGACTGTGATCACATCTGTTTTCACTTCACACTGACCCATGGACAGTCACCACACTAGAGTTGGAACCTTCTTACTACTCAGACAGAAGACTTAAAATGAAATTCAATTCTGAAAGCTTTTTAAGCCCATTATAGCTTATGTGGCTAGAGGTTCAGTTTATTCCCTAAGCATTGCTATTAAATAGGGTAAAAATCAACCACAAGAGCAGGTGGGATGGGAGGAGCAACAGTCACTGACATACTTGTCATCCTCCATTTCTTAAATCTTCTCCAAAGGAGAAAGAAGTTCTTCCCTGGTTGACAGAAAAAGAGCCCAAGTGTAGGATGTCCCCAGCCACACACAGGTAGAGACAGACACAGAAAGCAACAAGAAAGGTTAGGGCTCTACTGTGGAATCACTCGCTACTGGCACAAATAGTCTTGTGTGTTGGTTGTGTATGGTCCATGCACAGGGAAGACACACCTTGTGGGTTTGCACAATGAAGCCCCAGCAATTGTGGCTTTTGAGAATTACTATTACTGGATGTTAAAACCCACAGGAAAAGAGCTGGCTTGATTGTCTCCCAGCTAACTGGAAACATGGCCCAGCATGCTGAATATAAGATATCCCACTGAGCTTTAGATAAGATCTACAGTGCCATTGATAGAACAGTTGACCAAAAGAGTTCCCTGTCTCTGACAAGCAAGGATGGATTTCCTTTTAGATGTTTATAGAAAGTATTTGGTACATACAGACCAATAATACAAAAAATATTATTAGTTAGCTATAGTCTGGTTTCCAGAATATACAGAACATTATATCCATGAATAGGCTTTGGTCTACATAACATAGAGTGTATTTGTGAGAACCAAACTTTTCATCTACTTCAGTATTTGTGTTCAGAGCAACAGTGCAATTTTGAAGCAAATCCACCAGCTGTCCCCGCTGATCCCATCCAGGCTTGCTTTACTTTGGCATACAAGCTAGGCATCTTCTCTCAAAAGTTTTGGAGCACGGGCATGGAGATATATTCAGTTGACTATATGTCCCCACACCCAGCACCAATGCACATACAGTAGAAACTCAAGGGACTCAGCGCTGACTGCTTTGATCTACTGATATGCTGCTTCTGCACCAGATTACTTGCTAACAAAGCCAAAGCAACTTGGAAATTACTGAGAATTAATAGCTCTACTGATGTGAGAATTTTAATAAGAATTAATCATCACAAGATATACAAGTGATAAGTAAACTATAGAAAAATTGAAGCAATTGACACCTTTCCCTTGTATAATTGACACAAATTCTGAAAAAAAATTACACACCTTAAAAATTACCTCATTGTTTTCCCAGCCAGCAGTTTGTTATCGTTAGCCCCTTATTATTAGTCCCATATTAATATTTAGGGCCTGATTGAAAACCACTGATGTCAATAAAAAGCAAGATTATGAGAAAATCTACCTTTCTACTGATGTCACAGTAATGAAGAAGGTAAGCAAGATGAAAATCCCAGCATCAACCTTCATCCATACAATTTTACCCAGGAGAAGGGAGGGTTTGGAACTCTGTTGCCCAGCCATCCTTGATTTCATTGAATACTGTAAACACAGTCATCATAAAAAAATCTCTATTTCAGAACTATCCTGGTAGAACACATACATGATAGCACTCTTGAGGCTTTCAGCCCAAGATGTTTACCAGCTATAATGAAAACCAAAAGCTTCTGCATTGCCCAAATCAATACACATTCCTTTAACCAATGCGCAAATAGGAGACTAAGGAGAGATTCAAAGTGATCAGGTTTTTTCCTGACAGTTTAATGGGATTCTAGGAGTGCTACATTAGCCAGAATACCAACACAGCTTTTCTTTCTGCCTTTACAGCAGTGAGATGTTTGCATAGGTTTGGGGTTAAACCAGATACACTAGCAATTCTAACGCTACTGAACAAAAGCATTTTTAGGCTGAACAGGAGTTTCCACCTAGAAGAGAAACAGCAAATATTAGAATACCACCAACTTGATCTAATAACTGCTGTGACACTATACTGTTTTCTTAGGAAGAGGAAAGCGTTATTTCTCTCAGGTTTCATTAATCTTTTTGGAAAGCCCAGTCTAGAGGTGACAAGTAACAAAACAAGTAACACTCAGCTGTAGGAAGCAGAACACCCAGCCAAAATCTGCTTGCTTAGAGACAGATGGCAAATACAGCCAGTGCTCTGAAACTACAGCTGCGTGCCTGAGTTCTCTCAGATCTATGTGTGTGATCATTAAAGATTTTCAAATTATCTAATACAGCAGAGTCTCTTGGAGATGTGGGTTTCCAGACTTTTGTTTTCTTTACAGAGGACCACATTAAACTTACCCAGAACAAAGTCAAAAGAAAACAGTTCTCAAGCTTTTCTGTTTAAAAGTGTTATGCACACACAAAGACTCTGAGTGGGCTTAATTTCCTCCTGCAAGTGTAATTTGCTTACACTCCATATCAGCA
>NW_010190146.1:94139-100544 GCF_000695765.1 Mesitornis unicolor
AAATCACAGCAGGAAGGCTGAAGAGCTCTCACTGCATCTTTCCAGTCTGAATACCTGCCAGGTGTGCATCATCCTCTTTCTTCTCCAATTGCTCCAGAGGACAGCTACAGCTCTTTTTGGTAGCCAAAGGCTCAGTACATAAGCACCTGCATGCATGCATTTTTGAAAAGTTCTGCATAGAGTTCATGACCATGTACCCAGCCTGTTGCATACACACATATTGCTAGTCAGATATCTATTTAGCCCAGTGCAGATACCAACATACTGTGTTCCAGTGCAGGAAGTATACACTGGCGGGCTTCACACATTGCAGTAGCTGCATTGAGACTGAGAAAGCATTTATCTTGTGCTTGTTCAGTGGTAGAGGGGATCTCTCTCATGCTCCTCCCTAAATATCATTTAATCTTCTCTCTTGACATCTTTTTTTTAAGATACCTGTCCCTCTTCCAGTATATGTGGCTTCCAGGTCCCAGCAGCAACACTGCGTGCTGTTCAGTCTGGAGTAAAGGAAGAGTCAGTCAGTGACACACTGTGTGCCTTCCATCAATACCTCTTCCCAATAAACAGGAGCTCCTCAGTCCTAAAAGCCTGGCTAGCATTCCATTCCCAAGGCTGGAAAACACCACCAGAGTTCATTATTGCAATCGCCATTACAACCAAGCTAGGGAGAATCTGACAATATACCAGGCTAGGACTGAACATTTGCTATTAACACTCAGCAAATTTCTCAGCAAGAAATTTCTCTCCAGAAAAAAAGCTTTACTCTTTTGCAGTGGGAAGTATCTGTTTTGACAATGTTTAATATCAAAAAGTCCAAATGTCTTATTTCAGCAGTATCCTCCTGACTTCTTATTTCAAGATATATTTCCAGTAAATCAAAGCAAACTTTGGCTTTGCCTTTTGGTTGCATTCAGAGCAAAATTACTTTATCTGAATTAGAGGTTTCAGTACTTCTGAATCAATATTTTTTACTAAAACATGTTTGGCAAGAGGTAAAAAAAGTATTGATTTGGAACAAGATTTTTTTTTTAAGAGCTCATATTACCCATGGTATGGAAATCGTATTTCCTGTATAGCTAAGTGTGCTTCTACTTATTATTATTGGTTACATGTGTGAGGGTTTTGTTTGTTTGTTTGCATTTAAGTGCATAAAATCCTCATTAAGGCTGTTGGTTTTTAAAATGGCTTAAGACTCTAACTCCCCTAAAAGACCACCACCAAAAACTTGCCTCAAAACATATTCTATATAAAATACTACAAATAAATTCAAGTATGGAGGGAGGTTCATTACCTGGTTTGTGACTATGATTAATTCTCTGAAGTCATAAGTATTCAGACTGTAAGCCAAACTTTCCAGGTAGAAACAGATCTGAAAACAAGCAGCACAAAAAACGTAGCTCGATTTGATATCCTCAGCCTGAAAAATCAAAGAAATCATTTTCAAAGAACAATGACATTTAACTGTGTTAAGACCATTATAATACTGCCATTTTCTAAACTGACAGTCAAATAAAGTAAGAGGTATGTACATATACATGACTACAAGCTAAAAAGATGCTAAATCAGTGAGTACCACACATTAAAAGCCTTAGGCAAGAAGTCCCTAGGAAAAAGTGTGTTTACTTCACAGAAACAGAACAAGTAGGCTAGATTGCAAAGCAACTTTTCTTTCTGGCTATGATTGATAAAACTCATATGTGTGCAAATAGAGGGAAAACAACAACGAAAACAACCTTTGCTAAGCTGCATTAACCTGCTTATTTAGAAAGCTCCTCTCCAGATTCAGAACGACACTTCATTAGGTAGATTTGTTCTACAGAATTACTTGGCTATGTAAGCTACAGACACCCTATCAGAGTAGCTTGCAAAGTAAATCACTTGTACCTGAAGTTTATGTAAACAAGAAAACTAAACCAATATATCTCATTATTTTCTTCAACCAATTAGGTCAAATACAAAGTTATCACTTATGTGCAGAAAACAGAGACCAATGCTGGTTTCACAGAGGAGTGACCTACTCCAGTAAATTAAATGCCCAGGCCCTCAGAGGCTTCATCTGGTCCTAATTTTCAAGCGGCAGTAAAATATGTTTTTTTCACTTTCATTGTAGTTTGTTTTCATCTAGTTTGTGTTCCAAGACATCCTGTTTTTCAAGCTCTGATCTGTCACATTAAAAAAATGGACTTGAAAAAATGTACGATAGCCGACACACTGGCACTGCTAAGGCAGCAGAACTCCTGTGCTCTTAGCTGGCTGCAGAATCTCTCTTCCTTAAGCCAATAAAAGTTGGGAGCAGAGAGAGGTGTATAGGTTACGCATGGTGGACTCTGCATAGGTGGAAAGCACCCAACTTCTTTTCCTTCCAGAAAGAGGGTGAAAGAACCACTCTTCCTCTGATTCTCTGTAGGACCCAATTGCCCAAAAGACCGGACTCTCCTGAGCTGCATTTTGGCCTCTCTGAGGTATGCCAAACATTTATGAACTGCAAAGTGTCTTTAAATCTACTCCAATACACTGCGCTCTACCAACAGAGCAGGAGAGAAGAATGAAGTTGTCATCACCACCAAGCTTTCCTTCTCAACCACAGTGCATCATTCCTCACCTTCACTAGTACCAGCAGTCTACAGGAACCAGTTAACTAAATGCTTGTGGAGATGAGTCCATAACAGCAATTAACATACAGTTGTAGTACCTCTAATGCCATGTACAACATAAATCACAGTAATTTGCATAAGGACAGTTAGTCTTCATATAACCAATAATGGCAAGCCTTAGCCAGCTTCCCAGAGAAAACACAAATAGATGATGTGGCTATATGTGCTCAGAATACAACCGTGGCGCATGCTGAACTACAGATGCAAAGTGGAGCTTGATGTTAACTGCAAAACCTTCCCAAGAAGATAAATACATGGTGGTTAGGCTATGCTGAGCTTCATGCTGGTTTGGGAACTTTGTCATCAGTGCTAGAGTGAGATAGAGTTACACACTCACAGCACCATGTTTCACTGCAGCAGAGAAGTATTCCAAGGATCGATTTGTTACCCATAAAATAAAACCACGGTTTTACTGGTCCCATTCAGATTAAATTAGAACATTCTAAATGTTAATTTTGCAGATGTTTCCAAAGTACATTATATCTGTGCAACAGGCCAGGCATGAGGACACTCATTTGGAAGACAGCATATCAACTTCTCCCAAAACATCTAAACAATCTCTCCTGAGCACCAGATTGATTGAATGGTCTTCATTGAAACAAATGTACACACACCACATGCACATATATTTCATGTGAAAGATTCCACAAAATCAAATAAACATTATTCTCCTTCAGCTTTCCCACCTCTTCCTTGAAATAAGAGAGTCTAACTTCACACCATCCAGTCTGAAAAATTAAATAATTAAGAAAGCATCTTGCAGTCCTTCAGTCATAAGGATTTCCCAGGGTAGGATTGCTCAGTCTCAGTACTCCCATCACAGCTTTACCTCCCATCCTGTTTCTACTTTAAAACCTGCTGCCAAACTATCTCTCACTATCCCTCTGTATATTCCTAGTTTTCTTTCTTCACTTACAGGATCATGTATCTGCAGCTCTCTCAAGACCCTGCAGGACCTTTCTGGCTGATGTGAATTAGTAGGAATTTTTCTTATCCAAGTAACAGCAATTCCACACTCTAACAGCAGAGAATTTGGCTTCTCCCTCAGCCCTTCTATCCCCATGTTGATTTCATGAGCCCGTGAAATCTTTCCCTCTAGGAATTCAGTATCAGGAGTCAGGTTTTCCTCATGCACCATAGATTTGACCTCAAACACACTGAAATTAACTGTGAAGTTTGCATCTAACACAGTTTCCAAGAATCACATTTTGGTTCCTTTACTCTGCCTACCTTTACACTCCTCATCACCAGACTATGCTGGACAAGATAAGCTCCACGGGAAAATGCTGCCACAACTACCCTTCCTTGTAGCTAGCTATCAACAGGCACAATGAGACTGAAAATAAAATAGAAGCCATGATTCCTGGCACTAAAAAGATCTCCATATTTTAAGAGAGCTATCTTTCTCAAAGAGAAGATATGTCCTTCCCTTTATCTATCTCTGTGGGGATTTTCATGCGGACACCTTGATTTTTGAAGAAGTTGGCCATTTACCAAGGTGTTTTTAAAACACCAATAGTTGTTACAGATTCATTTAATCCTGTTCTGCCTCCCACTGCTAAGACTATGCCTTTCATTTGAATAGTGGCTAAAAAGGCAAATCAGGAAGGCTTTTACATTCCTGGTTTTGAATACTGCATGTAGAAGGGAAGAAGGGAAAAAAAAATCAGAGGGATGTTACTTGAATTTTCCCAAGAATTCACAACATAAAACTGTAAGAAAGAGTTGCTCCATCTTTAACAGTGTTATGCTTTAGTCATTTAGCAATACCCTATTTTTTTTTTGCAAGGACTACCCTGTACATTGACAGGAATGCCTATCTAAAGGTGTTAAATTTTGTTTTTTTAAAAGGAATGTAGTAACAGCAGCTTCATTTGTACCATGTTCTTCCTCTCTCACATACAATCAGATGGGTGAAAGAGACATGGAGTGGGGAAGAATTCCACAACATAATCATTTGGCAACTTACATTATTTTCTTTCAAAGGACATTACAATACACTTCTCTCACTTGGGGAACTTCAAGAGAAGATAATTATTCTTGTCTGCCTTGTAATATATATTAAAAATGTTCAAATGTGGCTTTCCAGGGAATTCTGCCAAATATTTTTAGGCACCAGACCCAGCTTTACTTAATTTTATATTGCCTTCTCAGTCTATTATAAAATACCCTTCCATGCAGTTTGAATTTGGTAAAAAGACTGAAGCATACTCATTTATATTAGAAACATGAAAACTTTCTTTCCTTGAAATAGAGATCTTTCACTTCTAATGTGACAGCCATTCAGATGTACAGTAATTAAAGTGTCTCTACAGAGCTTAACACACATCAGTGAGCTTTAACTGCCACAAAAAAAACCCAAGCAGAAACAGAGGGGTTTTTTCCTTAGAAAACAACATACCAGGAACAGAAAGCAGCTTTAAACATTTTAGTTTTATAAGCACTATATTAGTAGTATTTAAGTAGCACCTGGAGACTCCAAAGATAATCAGAGCCTTGCTGCATGAGGCATTATAAAAGCTTCAAAGATATGAATCCTCAACCTTTAAATGCTATCATCAGCTACAGTAAAGTATGGGATTACACTATAGTTTTGGGGTTTTTTTTTTCATAAAAAAGCTATTTGAAGTGACAGTCATCTCTTAATATTAGCAATGTTTATTACAAGGGATAAAACAATGGCAGTGGGCAAACCAATCTGCTCCAAGGAGTTTACAGTCTAAGCAAAGAAGAATGCCAAGCCTGGACACAGACAGAGCTCATTGTATGACATTAGAATATGTAAAGCTGGAAAAAGATAAGCTAAGTAGCAGAGAGAGGGAGGCATAAAACAGATGTGGAGTGAATTTGAAGATACTATGCCCACAGTACTGCAAGGCAAATAAATAGGACAGAGCTGGCAGTCTCGGGACAAAGGGCAAGCAGGAAACAGTGAGGCACAGAGACTTGCTTTGAATCAGAGCAACAAGCAGTGAGAAGCCTGAAAACCAGATCCTCACTTCAGCATCCACCTAATGACTTCTGGTCTTTCACCTTTAAAAAATTCGTCTATCCTAATACAGTCCAGTGCGAAAGGCCAGACAACCCTCATACTGAACTTTCTAAAGAGTCAGGCATGATTTAGACAGCAAGATCAGGATCAGGATAAAACCCACAGTATTTCCATCAGTATGCCTTCTGGATATTTCACTGTCTTCCCTCCACCCTTTTTAAAGTCAGCATCAGAAAGTAGATAATAAGCACAAAAGTCCATGTGAAATGTTGTATTTGTTTAAGTGTTTATTTTGGCTTCCTAAAATGGGCTGGAATCCAGCTCTTGTGCTCAGCCCCACCTTAGTTATATTTGTCCTGTTATGCACAACAAACTTGGAGGCCCATTTAAATATGTATCATTAATACACCCATTAACTCCCTTCACAACTAAGCCATAGATTGATTGGTTGACCAAGCTTATTTTAAAGGCTAAGTTTCACAGAGTAGGCATGGTTTTACTTTTCTTCGCTCTCACTGATAATCAAAAGGAAGCCACCCCAGACTGCATGTTGAAAATTGAAACAGTTGAGTGGACTCCTCCTACCTCCTTGTTTGTGTTTTCATCTTTTATGGTGGCAGGCTAGTGTGTGCCAGACAAACTAAGATTTCTTATATTCTTCAATCACTTGGCTGTTCTTTCTCACAGATATTCCAACAGCAGATTAACGTCAAGGCATGCTGAGCCAAACACATGAATCTTTGTGAAGATTTCAGTTGA
>NW_010190147.1:0-8258 GCF_000695765.1 Mesitornis unicolor
CCTAATATTCTGTGATTCTGTGTGATTCTATTAAAAAAACTTGTAATTACTTTTTGGCCAACACAATATTTATACGAACTGTGCAATAAGATACTACATTAATTAGTGCTTGTAAAGTGCTTCAGGTTGTCTTCAATGGGAGGACTGCAGATGTTCAAAGTACTGTTTTGCTGTTGTATTAGATTTACAATATTTCTAAGGTCAGAAAGATATCATTTACCACCTTGTGCCAGATGAACAGCAGACTGCAGCAAAACTGTACATTTATTGTATACAGATAGCTTTGGTCTGAACTGGTCCCTAATGTTTTGCTACAGTAAAGCACCAGATTTCAGTTTTGAAGACTCTATAGCCAAGTTGTAAATAAGGATGAAGCTCATGGCTCTCAACACGCATGCTGTGGTCCGTTCTGGTGGGTTCAGCTGGAGTGATTTCCTTCACTTGAGATCTTCTGTGGACACACAGCAGGTATTCATCACGATGCCTGTTGTCCTGACCCACATCAGGGAAGCATCTTTCTTTAATAGCTCTTTGTAGGGGAATTTCAGAGAGCCTTGAAGCAAGTCCTTCCCTCACACTTGGGCACACAGCAGTGATGAAGCCCTGTGCCATCCCTTGCACACTGCTCCAAAAGTGTGTGTAGTCAAGAGATTTGTGTAAATGTGGCTCTGCTGAGTACCATCTGCGTACTTCTTTACTCCATCCTCACCCTTTTTGTTAAAAAAAAGCAGCACTTGTCCAGACATACAGGAAAACTCATGAAATGCAGCTTCACTGGACACACTTTGTACCCAGCGGTTTGTACCACCTCCATTCCCAAGCCTATATCTGCAGTGCCTTGTTCCCAGAAATGTCCTACTGTTGTGTTTAGAAAGATCCAACGTCCCTGGTCTCAGTTAGAGAAAGAATGGCATAAACAGCATTAGTTTCAGAGTAGACTAAGAGAGAAATACTTCTACAATACTTTTTAGTTCATGTGTACATGAGGTGACTGAAAGAAACACTTCGTTTGTGATGTACCTGGCAGTGACAGTACAAGTCTGCATGAGCTGCATACAATGGAATTTAAACTTTCTAATCCAGTTTAAATATAGTCCAAATCCAAAAGTGGGGATATTGCTCAGAGAACTGCCTGGCTGGGGATATTTTGAGAATCTCTTAAGGTTTATGTGACAATCCAGACACAAAAAAGCGTATGTGGATACAAGCCAGTTGCAGTGGTACATACTCTTACAAATGTTGGTAAACAGTTGATTCTTTTTCTCCTCTCTTCTTCCTTAGTGGCTATCTAGTTGTTATTTATAGAGGACCAAGAAATGCCATAAGTAAAATATGTGCAAAGACCTGAATGTAAATTCTTTTTGGTTTTTTAGAATGTGTATTCTGAGTTGCTTATCAAACCAAGATTAAAGCCCCAAAATGGTAAATGTAAATGGAGAATAAGATTAACAGTCTTCTGTATTTCTTCCTTGTGATACAGGTTAAAAAGCTGATTGTTTTAGACCCCAAGAAACGTCTCACCACTCTACAGGCTTTGCAGCACCCATGGGTGACAGGGAAGGCAGCAAACTTTGCACATATGGACAATGCACAAAAGAAACTTCAAGAATTCAATGCTCGGCGTAAACTTAAGGCAAGTCTCTGGACATAGGCTCTGTTTTGGCTATGAAAGCATGTAATTAAATTAGTAGCCTTACATAAATCTTGCACACTTTCCAGGACGACATTCGCTAGTGGCATGGAGGCTTTTTATTTAAGTTGACTGATGAAAATGAAAATATTGAAGGTGATTTAGTCAGTGTCTGCAGGCAAACAAATAAAAATGTGTGAGGTTGATTGAAAACTCTTATCTATACAGACAGAACTGCTGAGAATGTACATGGCTTTTGCAAATTCCTTACCTTCCTTCCTTCGTTCTTCCTTGCTTCTCTCCATCCATCTGTCCTGTACTGCTGTTGCATCCTTAGAGTACTGACCAGGAAAAACAAAATTCTGAGTAGTTTCTTCATGAGCATCCATACATCTGGAAGATACTTAATGTGCTATAGCATATTTTGATCTGCAAGCCACCCTCAGTTTCTGTACCTCTTCAATAGAAAGCCGGACCTTAAACCATCCTTCTGCATCATCTAGAGTCCTCATTCTGGACACGTGTGTGTTGAGATTAACAGGCCCCAAAAATGCATTTCCAATTACCTCTGCAATAGCATTCTTTGTCTGGAAATTAAGCGCTGCAAGGCAGGAGTGCAGGTGGGACCTGTGCTGAAAATAACATTAGGTTTTGAGTCACCAGTATGCTCCTTTAGTGTCTAGTCTACATGTCCACCATGAGAAAAAGCAGGGAAACATTTTTAGGTGCAAACAGCAGGCAGCTGGGTATCTTAACTAACATAACCTCAGGCAACTTTCTTCTCCCCTAATCCCTTCTTCAGTTGCTAAAGATTTGTGTCTGCTTAGGGGAGACTTCCAAGGATGCTTCAGCACAGAAATTATTACCAGTAGCTACAGTGAAGCTGCCCTTGTAGCCACAGAGCATAAAAGTAAAAAACATCTTGTCTGAGAGCTGTGCAAGCCCCAGGCAAGACAAAATTCACAAACTATTACCCTTAACATTCACAGAGTCACAGAATCACAGAATGGTAAGAGTTGGAAGACACCTCAAAAGATCATCCAGTCCAACCCCCCTGCCAGAGCAGGATCGCCTGGAGAAGACCACACAGGAACACATCCAGGAGGGTTTTGAATGTTTCCAGAGAAGGAGACTCCACAACCTCCCTGGGCAGCCTGGTCCAGTGCTCTGTCACCCTCACAGTAAAGAGGTTTTTCCTTATGCTTAAGTTTAACCATTGCCCCTCATCCTGTTGCTGGGTAGAACCAAGAAGAGTCTGGTCTCATCCTCCCAACACCCAAACTTTAGGTATTCATAAGGATCAATGTGATCCCCCATCAATCTCCTCTTCTCCAGGCTAAACAGACCCAGCTCTCTCAGCCTGTCCTCATACAGGAGATGCTCCAGTCCCCTCATCATTTTTGTGGCTCTATCCTGGACTCTCTCCAGTAGTTCCTTGTCCTTCTTGAACAGGGAATCCCAGAACTGGGCACGGTATTCCAGATACAGTCTAACCAGGGCAGAGTAGATGGGGAGGATAACCTCCCTCAACGTACTGGCCACACTCTTCTCAATACACCCCAGGATGCCATTGTCCTTCTTGGTCGCAAGGCACATTGCTGGCTCACGGTTAGCTGCTGTCCACCAGGATTCCAGGTCCTTTTTCCCTGAGCTGCTCTCCAGCAGGTCAGCCCCCATCTTGCACGGATACATGTGGTTGTTCTTCCCCAGATGCAGTACCCTACACTTGCCCCTGTTGAATTTCCTTCCTGCCTAACTCTCCAGCCTGTCCAGGTCACGCTGAATGGCAGCACAGTATTCTGGTGTGTTAGCCACTCTTCCAAGCTTTGTATCATCAGAAAATTTGCTGAGGGTACACTCTGTCCCATTGTCCAGGTCATTGATGTACTTTGGTCATTTTTTTCTTACTATTAGGGGACTGTCACAGAGAATCTCTATAGGGCAAAGACAAAAGTTTTGTCATTTAGTAAGGTCTCAGACACTGTAAATCAAATTCACAGTGATGCTTTGCCCATGCAGAACTGACTAAACATGTCTATTACTGTTCTCTTCAGAAATATTTCTTTAGCTTTACAGGAGGATTGCTGTGTATTCTCTGCCATGCAACATTGTTATATCAAAATTATTTCAGAGCATGAGCAGAATCATACATTTCATTATTTCTGAGTGAGATCTTTGCCCAGGAGGTCACAAGAAAATGCGTGCCCTTTTTGCATGCTTCAGTTTTGATTCTCTTTATATTTTTACACCATTGATCACCAACAAGATTTTTTTGAAGCCCAGTTTATTTAGATCCTTGTAGTCAACCAATTTATAATAAGAATAAAGCAGAAGCAAGGTACTGCATATGTACTTAGTTGTTTTGTTAATAAGAATAATATAAAAATATCCCCTTTTTCCCAAAATACAAGTCCAGCAGCAGGCTTTCTTTAAATAAAGACATACTTTAATATTAATAGAATAATTCTAAAGCTCTCAGTCATGATTCGGTTTTTCATAAATTGTGTTGATTTTGTTTCATAAATATCCACATGGCTAGTGAGAGTAAATGACATTAAAGGTATCTTTATAAATGTTGTGGTTTACTGGGATAGAATTTTTGAAGTTTTCTGTTCAGAAAAGCTGCAATTCTGTAAGGACTACAACACTCCATTTCATGGGAACAAAGTGGTACGACACTTTGTTACAGTTTTTGGCCAACACTGGTATGTGATTATCAAGGTCTCTAGCAGTCTTGAGATAAACAGGTGCTGGGAGAAGCAGAAAGCTAGGGTAGTTGACACCAAGCTGAACCTAGGCTGGCTGATGAAAATTATTCCATACCATAAACATCATGTTCACTATAAACTGATGAGTTTGCTGGGGACTGCTGTCCTTTGATGGCTGTAATCTCAAGAAGGTGTTCATCTGCAGTCCTACCCCTGAGGCTTACTCTTCCACTACATCAGCTGAGTATAAGTCTGTGTACTTTATATTAATGCTGTTATTAATAATCCTTTTATTTTATTAAATCAATTTCTATTTCAACCCATGGGTGTCCTTTCCTTTTCGCAATTCCCCTCTCTGGTGAGGAGGAGTCATCAGGTGATAGAGCCACTGTCTAAACCACGACAATACATTATAATATTAAGCGGCCTGTTCTGTTTGTAATCTGTTGTCCATAGTCCTCTTACCACTAATGTGGGTGTCTGTGGTTTTTCCTTTAAGAGGTCTAGACTCTCAGTTACAAAACTATTGCCACTTTTCTTGACTTATGCCTTGTAGTTTGACTTCATGTTCTATATTAGCTGATTCTTCTTTCTTGCCAATGTTTATATAGTCTATTTTTTCATTAGCGTTGTCTTTTTCTTCTCTTTTTTTTTCTTGCATGGTTACCTCTCCAAACCACCCACAAAACTTGCTATACACACCATTCCTTCCTCCAGACCCACTTCTTCTGTGATGCCTAAGCAAAAAGCTAGTCAAGTCAAAAATAGATAGAGTTGTCATACATAGAGATTAGTATTTCTTCTCTTCACCTCTGTATGTCTGTTATTTTCAGGTAATAAAACTCTTCAAGGCAAGGCCTAAGATAACTGTCTTAATGTATGTCTTCATTTTGTGACATCTTATGTGATGTAAGAGCCTATTCTTAATGTGTATTTATATATATTCATAGGAAGTCGCCCATATGCTCTTCGCCACTGTGCTTGGCATATGCGATAGTGCAATAGAGATAATTATTGTTTCCCTTTACAAACATTTTGTGGCGTAATCAGTGATAATAATGTTGTTGTTATGATGGCAGATAACTTTTTTTTGCCATCTATCTTCAACATGGGAGATCTGAAGTAGTTTCTGAAAAGATGCAGAATGTGCAGCTGAAAAAAATTCTGTTCATGTTGGCCAACTTGTAACCTTGTGAAAGCGGCAACTTTAAACCTCAATCCACTATTTCAGGTGGCCTTCTAAATCTATCTGGGCCCAGGGGCAGGTATCCAAATGTGACATTACCATGAAGACTAAATGTGGTTACATTCCCTAATGGGACAGTGCTAAGGCTCCAGTGCTGACAGAGCATGCTCTTTAATGAATGTTTGCTTGATCCTCTCTTTCTCAGGCTGCAGTAAAAGCTGTGGTGGCATCAACTCGCCTCGGCAGTGCCAGTGGTCACAGCATACACGACAGCAACAAGCCCAGCTGTAACCCCTCTCCCATCCATGACAGCAAACCTGAAGAGAAACCCACTCAGGAAGCAGAAGCAGCTTCAGAAGAAATGTCTTAGGTCAATGTACTTCCTTGTTTTGCTGAAATATGTCATTTCATACACCAGCTAACTAGTCATTCAGCAAGAGAGATTCGTAAGCTTGGCCTCTCTGGTTCCGGTTTGGGGTGCCAAATGCACTGGCTGGTGATCCTATATTCAATGCATGTCACTGCTTATGAAAACAGTAAACTGTTCCATAAGGCATGTCATGGAAACAGTGTTATTTGCAGTAATACCGGCAGGTGAAAACATGGGGATAACTACCTACCTACCATAATGTGTATACTTCATATACATCTATACAGTGTTTCTAGATGGCATTTGAAATGTAGTACTATTTAATATGGTTTTATTGAAGTAGGTGTCTTCTGTATGTCATGAGTTTCTTTGAACTGCTTCCTTCCAGGTTCATAGTCCTACAGTAGGCAAAATGGAAGGAAATACCAAGCCAATGCTTTTAAAACTGATGTATGAAACAATGCTTTTTATATGTAAAGTTCAACAAATATTTGGGGATTTATATGCAAAAAACATTCCACTACTTCTGGGAGGAAATTGAAATGTTAGTTCCACTGGGCACGAAAATGTACGTTCCTCAAGCTTATGTTGAGAATGCCTTACTCTGACTTTTCCTGCTTATATACAGTATTTTAATGGCAACCAAAATTACTCAGATTTCTGCAATTTCATTCTCTAATAACATGTTAGCAAAACAAAATTATAGATTACAAGAGGACTACAGTAGATGCAGATTTTTAAATTATATTTATTAATTAATTTCTAAACTGTGCAGCTAGAAGACATTTTTATAGAGACTAAGGGAATAATCTACAATTACAGAGGCTGTAAGTGCTTGAAGGAAGCTATTCCGCAACTTAATGACTTTGCTCTGGGGAAACACTCTTATACAAGGTCTAGGAGCAAGTAGTATAATCTACTTGCTTCCCAGATAGTTTAATCTCTTGAATAACCAGTTTCCACTTGTCAGCATAGTCAGTCCAGATTTTCCTAACAAAGGACTCCTCTTTTAAAGTGACCCACCAGCACAGATCTTGCATCCATGCAAAGCTCCTGTGTCTTAAGTTAAAAGCTGTGTGCATGGATCAGCTTGCAAAATTAGGGTCAGGCTCTTCAGCTGTCTTGATTTTTTCATTGAACATAATTGATAGGAATTGAAAAGAACTAACATGCATCAATATGTATGACCATTTATATTTGTTTGTTATCACTTTGATAGCACATGAATTTCGTAATGTGACTCACATATTACAGAAATGGCAAAATGAACCTGATACACAACAGTGTCATTTGTGTTTGTTAAACTTTGTAATACTGATAGTAACCTAACACCCTAATACTCTCAACATTCTTCTTCTGCTTTAATTGTTTTTATGTTAAATTAGGCCTTGCACAACTTTCCTTGAAAAAAAATATATCAGCTACTGAAAAAACCAAATTGTTACTAACATTCAGTAGCTACATTTCCTGATGAAATTAAAGGGTAATACAATGTTATTCATATGATAGATTTGATAAATAAAATGTAATTTAGATTAATATATAAAGGAAGATGAAAGTTACTGTCTTTAGTAGGTGAGAATGCATGCTAATGAATGTATTGTACTTGAGATTTTTGTATCAGTTTCTTACAACTCTTTGAACTTGTACAAAAAGGTTTGCTAATTAAGTATGGTTGAAATTTAAAGTACTTGCATCCATCCTTTTCCCAGGTGAGACACTTTGAGGTCAGCTGAAACAGCTGAGGGGGGCATGGCAGTTGTGAACAGGTCAAGGCACTTTTGTAGGTTTTCCCCTGAAAACAAGTACAATAAGACCAGTCACTTTGGGGAAGGTGATGGGTACAACCATCTGTCACCTTTTTTACTCTCTTATTTATCTTCTGCAAGGTGACTGCAGGACAAATGCATTTCTCAGCCACAGCTCTCCTCCCCCAGTTACAGTGGTGAAGCCATCTGAGCTCAGTTGGTGGGGAGGTTTGTTGGGAGAGGTCTATAATGTTTCTTGCTTCATTTGGGATAGTTGCTTCTACTCTGCAGAAGAGGAGCTGGCTGCGCATTCATTGCACATCTATAAGTGCTTGAGCGGAAATATCTTCATCTGAGGCACAGTTTGTTGAGCTGAAAAGTAGTCCCAATTGCTTGTTAAAGTTATTCTTTGCTAAATTATACCATAGCATATCATAAATATTAACTGATGCCATGCAACTGGAGACTCCTCTGTAACAGCATGATCTAGGAGGCAGCTCAGGCTTGTGCATAAGGGCTCTGGGGCTTCAGTTGCTTTTGCTTAGTTTTCTTTTATTATGCTCAATATGAAACAGTCAGGATCACAGAATCACAGAATCTGAGGAGTTGAAAGGGA
>NW_010190148.1:0-41160 GCF_000695765.1 Mesitornis unicolor
TCCCTAACGTTCTGTGATTCTGTGATTAAAACCACTCTTACACAACACTTTTTGGTATCACTTGTACTATGGAGAAAAGCTTTTAAGACTGACATTACAATAAATGATAACTATTTATTTTATATTAAGCTTAAGATCTAGTTCTCGGTCAAAATGTAGTGTTAGAAACAAACATGCCAGGCTACTGCAGTAGAAGTTTACTTTTTCAGTGGATTTTTTATTACCGATGTACTTATGTTTCCCATTGTCTGTGACACACAGAACGTGCACTATGTGGCCTCCATCTTCAGAAGCCTACTGCAACTTATTGACATCCAGCAGAGCAGGCAAGGAAAAGGGCTTCTGACAGGATTCACTGCCTTGCTAGTTTTAGACTTCTCTGGCTCCAAGAAGCTTCTCACAGCAAGGGGATTTTTTCCTTTAAGAATTCAGTCTGCCAAGTGAACTAACATGAATCAATTTAAAACCATCACAAGGTCTGAGGCACTCTGTCAGACCCATTCCTTTCTACCAGCTGAGCAGCTTTGATACAATGGTACCAAGTCACAACACTTTTTTTGAGAATGCTGATCTTGCTCTTAATGTTTTACCTAGGATTATGAAACAAATTAATAGCTAAATTCCCCTGCATGCCCAGAACTCTGCACTTGCAAACGTGCAAGGAAACACAAGTTACCATAGGTACACGAATGACTAATTTCACTATCTGATCAAATTGTTTTCAATGTGCACACAAACAGTAGAACAAAATCTAATACTAGTAAGTTAAGTAGCTTCATCTGCTAGCTACCAACTACTACTAAGTGTATTTTTCATTGTATTATGGGGCTGAAAAAAGTTTTAAAAATAATCTCATGACAAAGCATAGAAAGCAGCTCAACTTCTACATGAGTTTATGTTATTTTTACTTGGCAAAAGCAATACTTCCGCTCAAATGCCTATGAAAACATCTGCCTCTAAACCAGCACATGAATTCACCTTCACTTCCCATTTCCAGGAAATCACTTTGAAAATATTTTGGACTTTCTTTCTCAGCAGCATAATGAAATAAAGCATCTTTCATCCCTCCCAGAAATATATATCTAAGGAGAAAAATGTTTATGCTCACTAACTCTTATTCACTGTGAAAAATAAGGCATATCTTTTCTCTTGGCCGTAACCAGGAACATCCAGACCACATTCCCAGTTGGCTTACTTCCAGATGCTCCAGCAACAGGAGGAGCTGAAGACCTGTCTTTTAGCATCAAACTGTGTCTATAGCATTAGGCACAGGTGTCTAAATTAAAAAAAACAAACAACAAAAAAAACCCAAACAACCACCACCAAGCAAACCAATGCATCAGTATCCAAACTACCTTCTACACAAATAAGCAAATATCATTATCTTAGTTGCTGTCCTCCCTGAACTAGGCAGAAAGTTGAAACTATACTGGCCTGGAACAGTAACACACACAAGCTTGATGAGAGCCTCTTGCACAGCTCCAGCCTCCCAGCACTGCCCAGACACTTGCCAGTGGACAAAAACAGCAGTAAGTGTGGCACAGAGAACAGCAGCTCTTGCTGTCAGGAGCTGCCACAGCAGAAAGCGCTCACATCAGCAGCATGAATGAAAAATGGGTTGTGTCACCATCATAACCTGAGGGTCTGAAGAGCAAAACTGTGGGCTTCACCATGCAAAAGGAGAATTTAATTAAACTTGAGTCACCACAACGGCATCATCACCTGACTTCACACCAAAGTCTTACACTGACAAATGTTGGTATTTTATTAACAGCATCTCAGATCCCCCCCTCGCTCCCCTTTATATGCCTTTTTTCCTTTATATGTCTCAAACAATTCAGACTGCCAGCACTACATGCAGTCTCTGCATCTGCAAGCATACACCTAAGCAGAAATGCACCATAAAAGCTACAAACATACTATGTTTGCTATGTGCTATACTTCTCTGCCTTGCGCTACACTCTCTGTTCAGCCCAGAGGTGTCCACCAGCAGAAGACTATCTTGCTATGTCTATGTAGCATTTTCTCTGGAATGATCTTGATCAGTTCCTGGAATCCATAATCCAGGCTTCTAAAAAGTGCCATCACTCAGGTACTTTTTATTGCCTTATTTTTCTATGATACAAGCCTTGTTTTCTGTATTCAAACACTAGTAGTAGTTTCAGAGCCACATTTGTGAGCACTGATTTGATTAGAAATAGGAAGCTACACCCTCCTTTCAGATTCCATGTTCTCTAATTCAGTTTTAAATGAGGACTCGGTTACTACGTCTTAGAATTTGAGAAATGAACTCTGAGAAACTCAGGAAATGTAAATGTGGTTTAAGTCCAAACTTCTGTCCTTTTGAGAGATCACAGCAGTTCATATATGAACTTTGGGGGCTGGACTAGATGATCTCTAAAGGTCCCTCCCAACCCAATATATTCTATGATTCTATGATATATGCGTGTGCTGATAAATATCGGTTATAGACAGCAGTATATGAACAATCTCTTCTAAACACCTCTCTATTACATATCAAACTGACTGATTTTTAATGTCAACTTTTTTTAAGAATTAAGAGAGGGAAACATTTACAGCTCATATTTAAAACACCCTTTTGGGTCATTCCAAATAAAGGAAAAACATATTCTATGGTTTGCAAATTTTAAAATTCTTAAATAGTTTTATTGAACAATTCATTTATGTCAGAATTGGAGGTTCCCTCTTCACAGCTTCCTTTCAAGAGTTGTGGGGTTTTTTTCAGTTTAGACAGAGGAAATAAAACTTTATCAGACCATCACTGCTAAGAATTCTTTTTCCTTTCCAGAGGCCTGCTGATGCCAGACAACACCGAAGACTGGTCTCACTGTGCTACTCAACACATATAAATACACTCTGAATCAGATGCAAGAGGAAGCAGACAAAACCACACTTAAAAATTTCTTCTTTGCATGACCAAAATGAGAGAAGACAGCCTCATATTCAAGTTCTAACAAATGTAAAAGACAAAAAGAAGCCGAAATGCAGGATTTTCCAATAGGGCTGTAGTTCTCCTCATGCAAGTAGTGAGTACTTAACCTGGTAGGCTGAAAAATTTGAAGATGTATTTAAATAGACACAGGAGTAACAGGACTGGTCTCCTGGCAAAAACCAAGAGACCAAACAAAACTGCAGAATCAAACCTGAAATGCAGAAATGGAGAAGGCCCAAGAAACACTGCAGGGAAGGGAACATATATCAGACTGCACAGCAGAGTGAAGAGAGGCAAAATTTGGATGCAGCGAAGGAGACAAAGTAGTGATGAAGAGCAAACAGTAACTAATCAGGGAAAATGAGTTTAAACATTACGTGATGACAGCATAATTAAGTAGAAATGGTCATACAGAATATGTTCTTCAGGTGTAAGGCTAGAGTAAGGGGAAACACAGGCCAGTACCAAAAGCCGAGCGTGGAAGAAGGAAACACTGCAGTGAGTGGTCAGTGCAGTCTCTGCTCTCCCACTTCACCACCTTCCTGTGTGTCATCCCTCATCTCTCTTCCTTTTCACTTTAATATGGACCAATAAAACATTGTCTAGGTAACTTCAAAACCAACTCATTTTAAGAAGTCACATCAAAGCTATAAAGAGGAAAGCATGAAAACATTTTATCCTGTACATGTCTCCTCCATGGTACAAGTTCAGAAGTACGGGATGTGTTGCTACTTGGTGTGATTTTTTTTTTTATTTTAATTGCCTTGTTAACGTGCGATTGGCAAGTAGCACTTTTTCCTAGTGTTTAGTAGAGTATTCAAGGCACAGGTGCACTACTCACTTCCACAAGGGAAACAGATGTAAGGAAATATCATAATGCTCTACCATTTAAATAGAGATGTTGTCCTTCAGTCCCATTTACATCTCCATCCAGCATCAACATGCTTGATGCTAGCTGAACCAATGATTAATCTCATTAATAATACATACAAAGGCAAGATTTAAGATCAGTCTGGTTGCGGCTCCTACAGATTCCAAATTTATACCACACCAACCTGTGGGTGGCAAATCTCCATCAAAAAAAACAAAATGTAAATGTGAATTACTCTGTAAAAGTTCAAAATCAAAGTGTGTGTTGCATTAAAGTTCCTAGTATTTGCACTAAGTTTTAGATTATATTATCTACATACAAAGGCAAGATTTAAGATCAGTCTGGTTGCGGCTCCTACAGATTCCAAATTTATACCACACCAACCTGTGGGTGGCAAATCTCCATCAAAAAAAACAAAATGTAAATGTGAATTACTCTGTAAAAGTTCAAAATCAAAGTGTGTGTTGCATTAAAGTTCCTAGTATTTGCACTAAGTTTTAGATTATATTATCTAATGCTTGCTAGATACAGGAAAATTACTTTGTCTTTCCTATGTTCTGAAAAAAATTATTTCCATTTTGTTTAATTTTTTAAGGAAAATGTAGAAAGCAAGACAATATTGGGATTCTTATTTATTTAAAATCAGATGCCTGTTCTAGAATTGACATTTTCAATCACAAACCACATGCTAAAGTGTGTTAATAATATTAATATAAATAAAAATGCTTAGCCTAATTTAAAGCAAACTTGTACTAATATGCCCAGGAAAAACCTGTTTGTTTTCTAATTAAAGCACATTCATGCTTCAAACAAACATTTTTTGCCATGAAATATGCAGCTGAGAAAACTCCTCTTTTATCCAGTCTACATCCAGCCTCCAAGTCCGCATGTACAAAAATGTAGACCTCACCACTTTGAAAATGGTATGACAACATTTCTAATCAAGCAGTTTAAGAACTTTCCTTACCTTCACTGAGCTAATACTTCAAGACTCTTAATGAAGTTGTTTTCCAACACCCAGATTGTTTCCCACAGATGGCACAGATTGTCCGCGGCCATCCACTGCATAGGGTACTCAGATTGTCTAACCTTTCTTTTGAGCTAGCTGAAAAATACTAAGGGAGGTCCTCCCCCTCCCCAGATCAAAACACAATAAAACTCAGTTTCAGAAGAAACCCAGAACTATGTCAGTCAACAATATTTAGTATAGCAGAGTAAGCTGTTAGCTTACCTAGCACTAGGGGAGGAAAAAGCTACATCATGTACTACTGAGTCACTGTGAAATCACCAGCATTTCTGCTTGACACGTTAGACTGCACTGCGAGTTCTGGACAACAGCTTGGCCCAGTGAAGGCTGAATGGGAAATTGTGGAAAACTCCCCACTCCATCAGTGACCTACATTCAATTTTTTGCTCTACTTCTCTAGAAGGACACAGGCGGCAAATCCACCCTCAAGTTATTTACATATTTTGGTAAAAACTGGTTTGTACAGTGCAGTGAATTACTCAGCTAGTAGTAATTAGCCACTGCAGGAAACACGCATCATCTGCTTGCACAATGTCACTGATGTCTTTTTCTTCAAATCAGTTCCATTTCAGAAACACTTTAAACCTTTCAGCATCTTAAAAGTTGGTTTTTGGGGAATGAAACATATTTATGAAAACTAGCGCTCAATTGGTTTTCTTAACTAATTCTGCCTTACATGTTCACAGAACAAAATGATTTTCAGTTGAAGATATAGTCAGACCTATATGCAACTCTAATTGGGGAGAATTCTTTTGTTAATGCTAAAATTTGCATATAAAATATGCTCAAAATAGCAACTTCCAAAAATTCAAATAATATACTTTTTTCACCTTCTTCAGCATCACACTGCGTTGTGTAGTGTACCTATGTTGCTACTTCATATCAAAGACAGGCAGGTCTTGAGACCTATGCTGACATTACCGTTTTAATAATTAGGTGAAATCTAAGAACTCATTTACTTGTAGAGGTGAGCAGTAGCTGAAGTGTTCATTTAATTCTACTTTCACACAGAATCACAGAACGTTAGGGATTGGAAGGGACCTCAAAAGCTCATCCAGTCCAATCCCCCTGCCGGAGCAGGAACACCCAGATGAGGTTACACAGGAAGGCGTCCAGGCGGGTTTTGAATGTCTCCAGAGAAGGAGACTCCACAACCTCTCTGGGCAGCCTGTTTCGTTAATCATTTTATTTGACAATACTTTTAATTTCTTTAGTAATATTACTTTCTACTTAGCATTTGTCATCATTTACGAATTTACAGTTTCTAAGTTTATCAGCTAATACATTCAGCAAAATTTTACATCAAATGATTTAATTATTGAATGGTTATTTTGAAAATTAAATTCTTTCTTCAATTTCAACCACTGAAGTTTTACCTTCAAAATTTCCTGAAGCAAGCCATGAAAATGCAAACAATCTGTTTAATAGAACTTTTCCAAATAAATCTCATCTCATGCTTCACAGTTAAAAACATTTAAGAACCAGCATTTCTGTTCTAACATGTTTTCACCAAAATAAAAAGCCATCTCCCTAAATACTCGCTTAGTGCTTGCATAGAAAGATGCTTTAATTTTCCCAGCAAGATTGTCTTTATGATCTCAGTCACCTACACACAGTATGAGCTTTTCAGATTTCTAGATAACTATGTTGGAATACACTCTGACTTATTTTTCCATTATCAAACTATTTCAAGTATCCATCTGACATTTATTCATAACACAACTACTGTGTCAGAATGAAAAACAGCAGAATACAATTCTTTATTTGCGAACACCTCTCCAGTCCTGTCACCAACATGTTAAGCAGAAGCCCTCTAACACATTTTGTAAACACTTCTCATTAATTCATACCTACTTCCTTTTTCTTAAATACTCATTGTTTCCTGCTGCAAACCATTCACTGCAGGTTTCACTTTCGATTGAAATTTGGCAGAAAAAGCAGTGAATGAAATTACAACCAATCTTAACTATCAGAGCATCCTTCAGGCCAAACCAACCCTGAATTTTTAATACTTACAAAGAAACGAGCAGCAACTACTGTCTTTGAAAACATGTCATTTTTTGGGACTTTTCACTTGAGTACATTTCCGTTCACATAGGAGAAGTACCAACTGCAAACAGCTGGCTGGTGGTCTCCCCCTTGCCTGCACGAAGAGGGGGACTCTACAGACTGAGCAGAAAAATCATGGTCTGCTTTTCCACCAGCACACTAACATCTATAAGGTTTGGCCCCACAATATTATTAGGAGCAAAACTTGGAGAATGGTTACACTTGCTTGACTAACTCTTCACAAGAAATGCTAACACTGCATTAAGAGATGGTTTAAGCCACCATCTTTCACTAGCTCGTAATTTGTGCCTCTCAGGTAAAGTTCAAGTGCTGCCCAAATCTCTCTGGTGGCGGTTTAGCACAGACATCCTTCAATCATGTTTTGAACTCATTATATATAGAGAGAGAAGGGCTAGGAGACATCTTTCAGTAAAAGAGAAGTTTAGCTATTTCAAATCATTCCGAGGAAAATATAGGTGAGGGGGACGCCCCAAACTTAGTAGCTACACTTTCTCTAACTTTTTTATATTGGAACGGAGCAAAGAAAGTCACCAAATTTATTATTTTAAAACTATGCATAGATAATGTATCAAGTTAATTGAATTGATGTTGTCATCATTAATGCATACAACAAGAAAAATTTGGCAAGTTACACAGGGCCTGATAACTATTTCAACTTGCTCAGTTCTTAATATCCTTTTTGTTTGTTTGTTTCTGCTTCTTTGCCTCCTAGTCTTTGATTTTTATCAAGACTTTTCAGCAAGAAGAGTAGACCACTTTTTACATGCTAATTAAGCATGCTAAAGGGCATCAACATTAAAGCACTTCACACTGCCTTGCTGGCTCCTATTACCTACAAGTCTGGAGATATTTTACTATTTCAATACAGCAGACCAACACACAGGCTGTCCTTGACCTGCTTATATTTAAATACAATACCCAAAGCTGCTCTATCACTTCAACTCTTACCATCATTTAATAGTAACAGTGGCTTACTTCAGATACAAGAGTAGCCAAGTGTTTTGAACAGTCCACCCAACCCTATAAATATACAATACTTGACTCCACATATCTTAATGAAACATTAGAATTGAATATGACTGTTATAAGCACACAAAGTGTACTCCAAACCACTCATTAAATTCTCTCCCTAGAAATATTAATATTAATATAAATCTAAACAAAGAGGAGACAAAGCAAAGCCTGAACATGGCTTTCACAAGTAAGTCTTCTCTCATGGTCTAAAAAAGGATGTGCAGTCAACCATGTCAGAATGTGTCATTACAAAATTAGTATATAAATGAAGAATGCAGATTTAGATCTCAAATGGAGAGCGCCTTTCTACTCTCAGAAAACAAGCCCTGAACTCAATGTAAAGTCCAGACTGAGACTGCCACCAGGTAAGATTAATTAAAATGGGAAAACATCCAAGTAGCTTGGGTAGCAATAACTGTTAAAGGTAAAACATTAATTGCTGCCACAGATGTTAAAGTAACTTTGCTATAAGCCTTAAAGCTCATAGCTGCATGGATTGGATCAAGTCTTCCTCACCTAGCTGTAGGAAACTGGTTAAGAAACTAGAACAAATGAATACACTGGGTTTACGCAACTCCTGGCTAAGGAAATAAAAGGCTGATGTGCAATGAATGGTCTTCCCCAGAGCTGAGACCATGCAGTGACACCAAGTTCTCTTTCAGTCCTTCGTAACTCCAAAAATACTGTAAATCCTTTAGTTTTACAACTGTGTGCTACTTCAAACTCCAACTTGAACATTTGATTTGCACTACTGATGAACATTGATGTAAACAAACATTTTTATAAACAAATGTGTGAGAAGACATGTCTTACGTCTTGTTAAACCTACTCAAGATCCAACTGTCCTCTTCCTCCAAAACTTCTTCCACTTCAAAGAGAAATGCATGCTACCAGAATTCAATGCTATGAGTTCAGTGTCTACAGGACACTTGAATCATATATACCCAACATTTGGACAAGACCATCTTAATAACGGAGAAACACGCTCAGAATCTCAGGTTTATCCTCTCATATTAGGAGTTTCTCATTAACCTTGACTTCCCAAACCTGGTCACATTTGTTGAAAAAGTGAACAGAAGCCTACATTATATAAGAACTCAAAGTCTTCTAGTACTTCCAAAACATCCCAAGCACTCCCTGGATGAGAATATTTCATTACTGATCAAATACTTGTGGTACGTTCAGCACTTTGTGATTTGGTCAAAAATTAAGGTTATCATTAGCACTTTCATCAACTTGAAGCATTATAACTTGAAAAGGTTATGATAAGCCTTTAAGAAATTAATGAAGATTCATTTGGAAAGACCAATGAGGTAACAGTCCACTAGCGTTCTGTCAATAGAACATTCCAGACCATAATCCCGAATCAGGCCTAAATATGTAAGCTCATGTAGAAGCTATAAGATCATGCTAATGGTTTTAGATTTATCAAAGTTATTTGCCTAGCAATTTGCACAAGATCTTTGGTAATGATTGGTGCAACAAAATATTACAGATAAGTACACTGAATTTATCTAGTGTTTGTAATGGTTTCCACTGTCATACTGTGGCAATCTATTTCTATACATTTTCAAGGACTTTTTGAAAAGGTGGTTGATGCCATTATTTATCCCATTCATTCACCCACCTCATCACTTTCCCCAAAACTATGATTTGTGTTCTTTGGGGCTGGAAAGTCATTTTTTGCTGTGATTTAAGGAAGACTTGTAAGGATGCTACGGAGTGCTTGACCTTTATATATAGAGACCTCTACAGAAACAGAAATAAAATCTAACAAATAAGGTCTTCCATATATGCCAAGCATTTCGGCAGTTTTGCAACAGGCTAGTGTTTTCTTGCGCATTTTGTCCAAAGCATTTCCACAGAGAAGGGAACTAGAACCTGTCTGTATTTTCTGTCTCTCCGTTCTCCTACATTCACAAGTACACTTTGAAGGAGTTCAAGTGTCATTCATCCCAAATCAGTCCATCTCACTGAAACACTTGACAACATTAAAATACTACTCCTAAGAGCAATTGTACAGGTAGTTTGTTGAGCAAAACATTAAGATTTTAATTTTTAATTCTACTACAAAAAGAGCTCAGAGAATGAAGATACAGAGCTCTTTTTTTAATAACAGACTTGTTTTTACCAGTTCATTTCTCTTTCTCCATTTTAATATCTTTACAAAAATATGCCATAGTATCTTGGCATGTTTCCCAAAGTTCTCCAGCTTTAATATGACTTTTAGTGAAACTGCTCATATTTTGCTATGTTACTTCACTTATTAGATTCACAAAATAAAATGTGAAACAAATAAGATTAATCTCAACTGCTTCAGTTTTACTGAAGATTTCCTAAACATTTTTCCTCCTTTCTCTTCCTGGAAAGTTACATAACTTCATAACAACTGTTGCTCTTTATTAATAGTGTCAATTATAGTGGGCGTCTGATGCACATCTGCCTGATCTTCCTGGAATCTGTTAAACCTGAGGGAATACTAACACACCAGGATCCTCAACTTCAGCATGACTTTCTGCTGCATCATAGCCCGGACTTCCTTTGCACTAAGAGAGTGACTAAAATGTTCACAAACTACATGACCTTAGTATATGCACTCAGTATTTTCACAGCAGTTGCTTGCTTTTACATAAACTAGCCATTTAAGTGTCACTGGAGAGTTAGCTACACTAGACATTGTTATATGCTTTTAAACAATTAGGTACTTGATTGGTATCAGTTGATATTTGATCCTCTTGTTCTTTCTAAAATTGTAATGTATATTGTATATTATTTCTAGACCTCTATTGCAGGACTGCTACTGGGGGTGTCTATGGCTAAGTTCCTATTAGAACAGTTATATCATAAAAAACACTCTGTGCTCAGTTATACATTGCTTCGAATATTTAAAAGCAGAGTACATAAAGATCTTTTTCTGACAGTATCTGGACACCATTTTCCCCCGCAGGACCTGAAGCACAGGTCTCCGAGACCTGGGAACATCTACTAACATCAGTGGGTGCTGAAACTCAGATTCCCACTTCTGCAACATATCAGCTGCAAACTTCCTTCAGAGAATAGGGATAGCAACAATTTGTTGTGGCGTACCAAACAGCAAAGACTGCTGTTCCAGGAGTGTGCAGGGCTCCCAGAGCTGAAAGAACAAGTATCAACATTATTTGTTGATTCTGGCACACAGGTAGAAAGGAAGAACCTGACAACCCTGCACTAGTGAAAAATGACTCTCCAGCATGGAATTCGTAATGAAAACACTGTCTGGCACCCTGTGTGCGTGGGAGGGCATTTCATGCTCTGTCAGGAACTTAGTGCAGAAACAATGAAATTTACTGATAGAAAGGTGAGTGGGAATGGGTGAATACTCTAGAACACAAGGAAAAACAAGTTTTATGCAGTTTTAGAAAGTATGATTTAAGAACCTTCCTATTTCTGTGTAATGAATCCACTTTTTTTTTAAGCACAGTCTAAAAATAAGAAAATTTGTGCTACTATATTTGAAACAGAAGAGAACCCTAATCTTGCAACGAGTTTATATCAACATTCATACAGAATTTACACAGTAAAAACATACTCATGGGGTTACCTCCTTCCCTGTTTATTTACCTATTTTCTGACTATCTACACGTTGCTACTGCAGCTTCACCTCCGATTTTCATTCATGCAGCATACACCCTTCTTTCTGTCTAATCACCGAGAGATCAAAGAGTCTCTGCAAAGTGGAGCACAAAGTTCAAGTCAAATTTTCATACGTTATGTCAGAGCATCTGAAAACAGCTCATTTACCCCTAACTACTAAATGCAAGTTTCACCATTACATCAAACATTTTGTAACTGGTATTTCACAAGGCTGTTGTTAAAAGCATTATGACTATATAAGCAGTGCACAGCTGCTACTTCTACCATGCACAGGGTTTTGTTGCCTTTTTCTTTAGAGCTGAAAGACACGAGAATATTTTTTTTTAAATGAGAGTTTCCATCACCAGGTCTCTCATCTGATTTTTCGCTTCAGTCTTACTTCCTTGAAGGCACATTGTTCATTTACAGTTGACACATTGCTGCTGTTTCCTCCACTGCCTTGCTTAAAGAGTCATTGAAACCTGTCATATTAAGCAGGATATTCCACTGTAAGATGAAGAATTCAATAATCATTTCTTTAATACATTCAGTTGAAGGAATTAAAGGTACGGAATATATAAGACTTACGGAGTCATCTCAGCTACAGTTTATTTACACTTCATCACCAATAAGTACTTGCCAACTCCTGACATCTCAAGACAGCTTCCAGCATATTCAAATGTGTCAGAGTCTGTAAATACTGCACACATTCATTCCATTGCCTATTTGGTCAACAGTCTGGAAAACAGAGTGTCTCAAAATCACATTATCCTTTTTGTTTGTGCCCGTAATCATTTTAAGATCATTCATATTTTGTACACATTTCGGGAGAGCAGTTCAAAGAATTCTTTTAGAAACAGCAGAATGGCTTGGTTGCAGTAGCAGGTAAAATCTGCACCACTGCTTTTTTGGCCATTTGCATATACACAACTTCAATTCAAGAAGGCTGGAGATTTAGGAGAATGTTGGAGTTGTAATTCATAGGAAAAAAATAATGAAGAAGAAAGTTGAGAATCAAAGAACAACTTGAAAAAAAAAAGCTTGCTTATTCTCACCATTGGACATTCTGATTGCTAGTAGCAAAGTAATAGGTACATCAGCAGATATGCAATTGAAATCCCATGTCACTTTACAGATACTCTCAGTTAACTGTACAAACAGTACACTTAAAACCACAGGCATAACTCAGCATAAGGCTAGCTATACATTTTAATACAATTGTAATTTTCCCCTCCACTTTCTTAATGGCCTCGCATTCACCAAATGCTTTAGGAAGCTGACTACATGCTCATTAGCAGAGGCTAGTAAAATATACAGATCAGGCTATTTAAGTACAGCATATTGCAGCCTCCGCCTGTGTGGAGCAAACACGCAATGAAAACAGCTGAACATTACATCCATTATGCACCTAAAAGCATGCCCAATACAGCTATTGCAAGGATTGCACAGGCTTGTTCAATTTAGCATCTCCACCTCTGCACAAGCAGCCGTTCCCATGAATGCAGTTGCCTTCATTAAAGAATCCCACACACCAGTGTCTTGCAAATTTGTCACTGCATTTTTACCTGGTAGCTTTCCAAGGAAAGGACAAAGGCCACTAAAGAGGCCAAAACCAGAGAAACCATTGCTTGTAAGCACTACCACCATTGCTAAAACCAGAATGTCAGTACCAGAAATAGTCTATTTGTGCTGTACTGCAGCAACAAACATGGTTAAAAAATCCATATCTCTTCACCCAATTTTACTTTGAGAAGGGAAATAAAATACTAAATATCATGGATGAAAGACAGTATTTTTTTAACCAATTATTCTACTTACATTAAATTGTATTCTAAAATAAATTTTGTTAAACTGATAAAGTGCCAGAAACATATTTGTTGGGTTAAATTCCACCTTAATTCAGAACTTGTTTACTGAGTATTCAGTGATGTAGCAATACTAATGTGTACTGCAAAATATTTCTTCAAAACTAGACTATTAAGAAAACGGGCTGATTATTTTTATGTGTCACGAAATGTGAAGCTCTCATCAACTAATTAGAAAATCATAGAATCATTTGGGTTGAAAGGGACCTTAAAGATCATCCAGTCCAACCCCTGCCATGGGCAGGGACACCTCCCACCAGACCACGTTGCCAAAAGCCCCATCCAACCTGGCTTTGAACACTTCCAGGGAGGGGGCATCCACAACTTCCCTGGGCAACCTGTGCCAGTGTCTCACCACCCTCACAGCAAAGAATTTCTTCCTAATATCCAGTCTAAATCTACCCTATTCTGGCTTAAAACCATTCCTAAAAAAATCAATCTATCACTGCCTGCCCTTGTAAAAAATCCCTCCCCAGCTTTCCTATAGGACACCTTCAGGAACTGGAAGGCTGCAATAAGGTCCCCCTGGAGCCTTCTCTTCTCCAGGCTGAACAGCCCCAACTCTCTCAGCCTGTCCTCACAGGGGAGGTGCTCCAGCCCTCTGATCATCTTCATGCCCCTCTGGACCTGCTCCAACAGCTCAATGTTCTTCTGTTGGGTGCCCCAGACCTGGACGCAGTACTGCAGGTGGGGTCTCACGAGAGCAGAGCAGAGAGGCAGAATCACCTCCCTCGCCCTGCTGGCCACACTTCTTTAGATGCAGCCCAGGATGCAGTTGGCCTTCTGGGCTGCAAGCAACATTGCTGGCTCATGTTGAGCTTTTCGTTGACTGACATCCCCAAGTCCTTCTCCTCGGGACTGCTCTTGAGCCATTCTCCACCCAGCCTGTGTTTGTGCTTGGGATGGCCCCTACCCAGGTGCAGGACCTTGCACTTGGCCTTGTTGAACTTCATGAGGTGGCATGGGCCCACCTCTCCAGCCTGTCCAGGTCCCTCTGGACATAACACAATAGTAAAAATATTCTGTGCATTAGGCATAGGTATCAAAGATTTAAAGCAAGCATTAAGATATCCGGCATATTAAGTACCTTAAATAAGTCATTGCTAGCATACCAAAAAGAAAAAAAACCAACAATTTTAATTCCTCTGCTACTTGCACAATTAAAAACAAAAATCAAGTTAATTTTTAATAAGCATTACACTAAATTTGTAGGAAAGACCACACTTTAACAAAAGCTTTGTCTTAAATATGATGAGGATAAAAGATTTTCAGCATAACTAAAGAACAAGTAGAATTACCAGGTTTATCTAATTTCATACTCACAGGACTTAAAACCAGACAAGATTCAGAAAAATAATTAGATATTTTGGTTTACAGTAATCATTGAACCATTCAAACACTCATCCTGCAGCCCTGATTCATGTTTGCACAATTGCATCATCTTTACTTCTATGTCTACTTATAAAAAGGAGCAGTGCTCAAAAATCAGTAAAAGTATGATCTCTTAAAAAAAGGACTAATGCTCAAAATATGTTAAATTTGAATAAATAACTATTTTTGGTGCTACTTTAGGTAATTTTTAGACTCTTTCCTGTGAAATTAGGGTAATGACACCTTATGACTCAAAAGCAGAAACCGAAGTTGAACTGAACATATGCTGGCAACGACAGATCAAAGAGATACGTAGGAAGTTGTGAACAACAGACTGGAAAAAGCTTTTACGTATAGAATAACTAATCACAGGCTTACAAAATATACTTCAGGCTGTGTAAATTAGAATAGTCACATTAACCCACCATAGCTTTACCTGAGCTTTAGAGCAGGTTAGAAAAAACAACAGATGTAAAAAATAATTGTAAAAAAAAATTTGCAAGGGCAGACACATGGATGAATTTTGAGCACCTGAGACTAAATAAGCATGCTCTATGCCATGTGATCTTACAACGTATATGCCCAGGGTTTCTGCTTCCACACTATTTATGTCTGTAGTGATTTCACCAGAGCACTCACTCAGTTTGCCATATTCACACATTTCATTTACCTTTAACTAAACATCTTTCTGTTTTTTTAACTATCTACGCTTTCCACACCTCCAGAACTTTCCTACCTAATTCCTACAGAATCCTAGGGATTGTTTCTGCTCTTCTTTAGTCCCTCGAATGTAAATCTAATTCTTCTGTGTTCTTAATTCTTCTCCACTGTTTTTTTACTTATGAACGCTCACAACTTCTACACCACATTAACACAACATTAATCACAACTTCTACACCACATCTACCATGGCAGTCTTCATACTCAAGCAGCAGAACACAGGTGTTACTCCGCTTATAAATAAAAGAATCCTTACCTTTCCAAAATCTCTCACATCAAACAAATCGAATGCTTCAAAAAGTTCACTTTTCTTCATCCCAAATATGTCACAACATGCCGAAAGAAACGTCCTTATATTCTTCAAGCAAAGAAACTAGGGGAGAGAAAACAAAAATACTAAGCATCAAGCGTGTCAATTAGCAAGTTGTATGCTCATTTTGGTCACAAATTCATTCCAAAATTCACCAATACAATTTTTGTAAGTCAGCACTTCCACTATACTGTGACCTTCCACTGGTTCTAATTCAGCCATAAAAGTTGCCTTCAGACTCAAAAGCATTAATCAAATTCTGACTAGACACTTTGTGAACTGAAACTACTTTCCCTCTATGTAAACAAAGAGAAATGGCAATATGCTACCAAATACAAATTAGTCTAAATACAGACAAAGTTTTCAGTTCTCTACAAATAGCTTAGAACAAAACAAATACAGTTACCTTAATAAAGTTATATTAATATAAGAAAGTTATTCCATATGTATGCATCAAGTGTCTTCAGCTTCTAAGGTTAAAGTCTAGTTTGAATGTTTCATGAACACATGTACACTGTTTTAACACACTAAAGACATTATGAATACATATTCTCCATCTGGAATGCAGAAGCAGATGAAATTTACAATTTATCTAGTGGAGATTTAAGATCCTCAAACCACCTTGATTTCTGTACTGAATCAAAGGCTATTTCCCTTGAAGTTATCCACATGCATCAATGATCATTTGAGTCTGAAAAAGAATCAAGCTTCTGCCACAATGCTCTCCTTAAAAGGCTCTTTATGCATTTTCCTGAAGACTGTTTTTTGAAAGACCTTACTCGTACAAGAGCAAATAACTATTAATAGCATTGCAGTAACTAAAGAAGTATAGATATGAAGTGCAATATCCATTCTTGATAATGATTTGCACCATTAGGTACTAGTACCTTATGAGGACATTAGCTCCATAAAGATGATGTTGTAGAGTCTTACGATCCACTATGCACTACAGTTCAAAACCAAGAACGCATTTATGAGCAACAGTATTTCAAATGACCAAGCACTGTGTTTTGAATATGCATTTAAGTAGTACAGATACAGCAACTCAATATTGAGTTTTCAGTGTTATAGTGGATTTATAAAAATGAGGATACTTTACATTAGGACAGATTATAGAATTGCTATATGTTCCAACTTAATGCTGTTTATAAAAGCAGTATTTTTTATATTAAAACAGACCGAGTGTCACAGCCACACTTTTCCTGAGTGCAAAGTAATAAATATCCAAACTGCTCAAAGTATGTCACTGCTTTACCTTCAGCATGAGACAAGAAAATACCAATTCAACAGGGAGCTCTACTTGATATCTTACACAGAACTAACCAGTCAGGCACAGAAAAAGCAGAGCACCCAATAAATCAGATTTACAGCAAGGTTACAGACGTGAAAGCACCAATTCAACAAGGGAAGGTTCAAGAGCAGACAATGCCAGTAAATGGCTGTGGATGTCAAGACAAAGCATCACAAAAGCAATCCCTGCATAAGCCAAAGCTCTGTGACTGGCAACTGCCACGTCAACCGCAAGGGACCACAGATGTGCCAGGTGGAGCTGCGGCCTCCACCCTTCCCTCCACTCCAAACAGCCCCATCTGCACATGCTGCCAGCTCACGTTGAGGCAACAAGTGCTGGGCAATGCCCTGGGCTGTTCGTGAACAACGCTGCACTTACGCCAGACTGCTTTTATACCTAGTGAAATTTGAAAAATGAGTCTAGCTTGCTTGGTCAATATCACAGGCTTCTCTGGCTTTACAAAGATTGTAATTTTCAAGCCAAAATTACAAGGTTAGAAGGCTAAGCGATATAAAACATATGTGCTTCCTCCACCATGACACTGGCAGAAAGAACAAAAAAAATGAGCTGGTTTAGGAGTCCACAGTTTTAAAAACAAGAAGGGACATTCAAAGTGATTATTTTTTTTCTGATATAAGTTTTCCCTGGGTTTTCTATTATTTTTCTTAAAAGCCATCAAGAGCCACTAGGTTTGTCCAATGCAGAATACGGATTTAACTTGAATACCAGTTTACTTTCTTACATTGACATCCTCACAAACACTGACAAGGTTTTTTCCTCACTGGAAAACTCAGCTGCTTTCTTAAAACATAACTTTTGAGTTTAGATTAGATAGTGCTGAAGTGTGGCAGTGCAAAGAAAGCTTACAGCTGCATTAAATTGTTTACCTCTAAAGAGAGAAACAAGGGAGAGACAGGAGCTGTCATGGGCCTAAAATGTGACCTAGATTTGCTAGGGAGCATTTTAGTGAGTTGCATTGAGATTCTTAATATAGCTAAAAGAACCATTTAATGGATGAGCAGTTATGCACATACAAAATACCCTTCCCATTCTGCAAAATGTCTCCAGTTTGGAGACAGAGGTCTCCTACAATAAGAGATGGCAGAATTCCTTTCAACAAGATTTATCAGTTTCTTCAAATTTGGAGGGAATTTCGTGACAGCCTTTTGTGTTTAAATTATCATTGTTATGAATTATATGCAAATAGATGGGAGAGTATATTACAAGAAATTAAGTTTCCCTTAGCCCACGTTTTAAAGGAAATGTTAAAGTACCTACACTGCTATAAATTCTTTGGAATATTCTAACAAAGAGACCAGAGAAGACTCTAATCCCTCATCTCTCCTCACTCTTTTTTGAAATACTCACTCAACCATATGATAACACAAAAGTTACATTACATTTCTTGTAGGCCCTAGAAACCACAGATTAAGCATTTGTCAAATCTACCTGCACTTCAGATGGGAGCACTTCTTCAATGAGTGAGTGCAAAATGGTGCCTTTAGCAGAATAGGCACACTGACAGAAAAAAGCCTAACCTCCTTGCTAGTTCAAAGACTGTTTAGGGAGTTTAGTTGGGCAGCTAATGATTCAGTATCCAACAATTTTCTCTTATAAAATGAAAATGAAAGGCTTATTACTTAACTATTAAGCTAACCACAATAGCTACAAGGATACAACTGTGAGACTACTAAAACCAAAAATGTGTTCATATTCATACACACTCATTTTGCAATGAAATATATGAGGGAAGAAAATCTTTAAAAATAAGTCCTTATATACTACTTATGTTTTGGAAAAGTTATTTGATTATATTACCCAGAAAACTTTCAGAAATATTTCCAAAACTTCACCTAAAGAAACTATTTTCCTCAATGAAAACAAAGATTTTTATCACTGTGGTTATTGTATGAAGAAGTACTAATTAGTAAAAGAAGCCTCCAAATCAAAAAAGGCATACACCTAAAATCAAGGAAGTTCTATAGAAGAAAACCCTCCTTGCTGGCATTAAAGAAAAAGACACCACCACTCTGCAGTCTCTCATTAGTAAGTACAGTCCTCAGGATATTTGGAAACCTAAACATTACTGTATTGCTTTTTCAAAGAAAAAACATTATACTTCAGCACACCACAAAGGAGATCATTAAAGGCAAAAAGAGCAGTTGGGTACCCAGTTCTCTTAGAGATGCAAGGAGAGCTAGACATCTCTCATTTGGTCTCATCTCCAAAAGCTTCCTCCACAGGAAGCGTCTTTCAGTACAACATTGGTTTTAATTCATTAAAATATAACATAACTTAAAAACATTCTCTTGAAAGAGTTAATGCTGCCTTTCCCCCCCCTTCCCTACTTACATAGCTATATTAGGAGACTACAGTAAGTGAAAAATACAGCTTTCATCTGGTTCATCTCCCAGTACCTCATGGGAGGAGAGCACACCCAGCACCCAGAGGCAGATGGACACAATCACAACCCATTGGGGTTCAGGACCATGAAAATTATTTTCAATATTAACGTCTGTAGATTTATCAAGACATTTCTAAAGCACCCTAATGTTTCACAGCATAAATAGTTACACTGCTACAAACTGATAACGTTGTCATTGTCAGGGCTGCTGAAATGTTACAACTCTTGTGATAAACCACTGTGTTTTTATGGAACAGTGGCCTCTGATCCATTCTTCACTGAATTTAGTTTTGTCACACATTAACACAGTTATTGAAATGAAAAGCAAGTTTGGAAATAAAAAGGTCTACCACCTTAAAAAGCAGATATGGTTTCTATACTTGGGACTGCATTTGTCTGAACAAATGGAAGAGTGGAAGACAGCAGGAAAACCAAATTATACTAAGTTCCACAGAAAAAGCATGCTGTTCTCTACCATATCATTTGCCACTTCCCACAAAAAGAAACATTTATTTGAGGCTTGTTCAACACAGTACATGGTTATGTGTGCTGACAGAAACGTATAGAAATATTTTACAAAGGGTACTGAGTAGAAATGTCTAATTAGACACAAAAAGCACAGGCAGTACTAGAGTTGCCCACAGGGAAGAGAGAATTCTCTAATGAAGTGAAACATGAAATGCAAAAGGGAAAGAAAAAAATCAATTTCATATACCCTCTATTCATGTAATCTTTGAGGTATTTCTCAGAAAATACATTTTAGCACTGAAATACTTCAATGGAATAAAGGTCTGTTTGGTACAAACCATAATATTCAGTATCTACATTTATCTTTGGTACTAAAAGCACTCCTAAGGGTGTTCAGAGACCAACACAAAGAGCTCTGAAGATCGAATTCTGCCACGAGACATTTATACGAAATTCCAACATAACACCAACAGTCAGGCAAGTAAAAACTGAAAGACCAAGAAATGACAAGTATTTAGGAAAGAGTTCTAATCCCCTTTCTTTTTTTTTTTTTGATTACTGATATCAGGGGGGAAAAACCGCCATCTATTTGTATTTATTTCAACTTCCACCTCCTTTTTATTATGGTAGTTTAGTCACAAACAAGGGAGAAAGCTTGGGTGCCTGGCAGTTTCCTCACATTTGTACCTGGATCAACAGACGTTCATACTGCATTTAGGACAGACCAGAGAACATACTGAAGCCTGAGCATCTGAGAAAGTCTGAATAGATGCTAGTCTATAAAGGGGTACTAGAAGCAAAATACGTCACTGTCACTCTGTCAGGGAGCGTGGCTTTTTTCCAGTGTGATTCACTTTTGCTGACATTGTACACCCATTCCTTCACCACCATGCTTCCCAGACCTGTTTCATGTTGCGATCACAGCCCCGCGCAGGCTTCAGGAGGTTCCCAATAACTGCACAAGAACTGAGACCAGTTGCTCCTAGCCACTGTCACACAGAAACCATGACAAAAGAGTAAAACATACAAAAAGAGGGGCTTTGCTTAGCCCCTAAGCAAATCCTGTCCTCTAAATCCACCTTCCCACCTGTGGGAGAAATACAGCATGTCCATCAGGGAATGTCCAGAAATCTTCCCCCTCCTATTCCTCCTCTGAATGACACCACTTTATAAACTACGCAGCTGCAGTTATTCACCTTTGCATTGTCTTTAAACGGCCTTACAGACATAAGCAAAAAGTGGTGGGGCTTTATGTAACAGCAAGCATTTTATGACAAAAATAGTTAAGGAAAGGCCAGACACTCAAAACAAGTACATAAAAGGGAAGTAATCAGATGAGCAAATTTGGCTTCAGTTCACACATCTCAGAAGGCACTACCACTTTCTTTTTTTTAATTTGTGAAATATTGATGTTACATGCAAGGAGACACATATACAGGCTTGTGAAGATGGGAAATTTTTCTATCAGTCATTTACAGTCTTAGAAAAGCAGAATTACACAAGAATAGGATGCAGAAGACTCAAATAGGAAGAGATCATTGCCTTAACACTTAGATGATCTTCCTACACCTAAGCATTTAACTGTGAAACATGGACTCCTGACCTTTCCTGTCCATTTCTGGGATGCTGATGAGAACAGATTGGCCAGGAATAGCTCATTTGGATTTTGACTCTGTTCCTGAGAACAGAGTCACAAAAAGGAAGATAATGTAGTCATACCCCCTAAGCAAGAGGAGAGATGTTAATATTGCCATAATGGATTTAACTGGAGGAAATGTTTTCTTACATCCTGTCACCAAGATTGTTACATGCAAGTTTTTTCAGTGAAAGAAAGCACTGAAACAGAAAAATTTGTCTCCTCAAAGTTCCCTTCGTTGGTTAATGCCCTGAGGGTTGCAGGTTTTTCTCCTTGCACTTGTTTCAACATTTATTGCAGCAACTGTGTCAACAGGAGTAACAAATTCCATACTAACACTGCTTGAATCCTGCAAAGTCCAAATTTGAGAGAGATATCCAGGAACTCCCTAGGGTGACCAAACAGCACCATCAGCTCTTCTAGCCACAAAGTGAAGATACTGTGACCATCGCAAAGCCACACAGCAGCAAAACCAAAATTGTACCTTGAACCTGTACAAATAAAAAAGCAACAGTATCTAGAGATATAGACCCAAGGGTTTCATCAGCTCCTACATAATGTGTGCACACAGGAAACGTCTAGCTTCCTTTAAATTCTTTCAACCACATCCAATAAAGGAAGAAAATGAGGTACTTAGAGATACAGCTGCTCATATATCAAGGGCTCCTTCCCATAAGCAAAGCTGGACGGCTCCCCAACACTTGCAATCTTTGACAGACCAATCCCAAAAGCAAGGTTACCAAAATAGGAGCACATTATACCTCTATTAGATAACACAGTATTTTTTTTTTTAATATCTGTACCTTTATGAACACCCGATTACTCGGTACTCAGAAGCAGCAGGAGCCCGCTGTGGTGCTGACAGAATTGTACACTCAGGGTTAACAACTGAACACAGAAATCATTCTTGGCTCCTTCACATATTTCAGCGGCCAAAGAAGATTAGATTAGTTCTGCTCTGCCAAGAGGAGTAATTATCACTATGTGCAGTAAAAAATAGCTGTAAGGATTCTAAGTGAATGAAGTATGGACCCACTGCTGAAGTCTTAATTCAACATTTATTAATGCCTTTTCCTAAGCCAGTAAGAGGGAAAATAGCGATATGAAGCAAGAAAGGAAGTTTTAACATTTCTGTTGTTCCTATATGTGCCACTTTTCTTGTAAAGATCACAGAATCACAGAATCTTAGGAGTTGGAAGGGACCGCGAAAGCTCATCCAGTCCAAACTCCCTGCCAGGGCAGGATCACCCAGACCAGGTCACACAGGAACGCGTCCAGGTTGGTTTTGAATGTGTCCAGAGAAGGAGACTCCACAACCTCTCTGGGCAGCCTGGGCCATGCTCTGTAACCCTTATAGTAAAAAAGTTTTTCCTCATGTTCAGATTGAACCTCCTGTGCTCCAGATCTTAAAATCCAGAGTGTTACTAAGGGTAGGCAATGCAAAAGTGCCATAAGGAATCTAAAGACCAAGACAAATGTGGAAGATGAGTGCTCCTACTGTCAGTAAGCAAATGAAAGCTACAAAAGCTGTCTCCAGATATGTTTTTGGCTTTAAGTGTCACATCAGAAGAAAGCATTATTCTTTTTGTCACTCTTAGATAAAACATATTAACTTGCAAATTACATTTTAAAAAATAAATTAATGCACACAGGAAGCACACATCACTCACAGCAAAGCAATTCAGTTTTAGGTTCTGCACTTGGCCCCTTGTTCTGCAAACCATCTCCATCATTCAGATGATCGGTATTTT
The DNA here is from genome assembly GCF_000695765.1 of Mesitornis unicolor. Taxonomy (NCBI): domain Eukaryota; kingdom Metazoa; phylum Chordata; class Aves; order Mesitornithiformes; family Mesitornithidae; genus Mesitornis; species Mesitornis unicolor. The sequence goes on from NW_010190148.1 coordinate 23,364, forward strand.
TAAAGCTCTAAGCAGGAGCAAACAAGCCAATTATTAAATACCTCCTTACCTTTGCTCTCCAAAAGGTTACAAAGCAGATACACTAACAAAAATGAAGAACACAGCACAGTGAGTTATGGAAGAGGCAGGGTCATCAGCAGCAGCTTACAGCCTATACCTTAGCTCTTTGTATAGTCACTGAAGAACCATTTTGAGTAACAAAACATGGAAGACTGGTACCATTACATAACTGTGAAGAACTTTGCCAAGAAATGTGCTGTGCCAAGAACAACAACAGACATTCCTCAATTCAGAGAGTTAAGGAAAAGCTGGGGGGATCTGTAGTGTTACTAGCTTACTAGATGTGGGCATTCTTTGAAGGCCTACACAACCCATGGGATGCTGTATGACCTATAAAACATATTAAATTCCACTGAACCACTGCTAACACAGTATGAATATCAATAGCATGTTCTTTATTTGCTCAGTTAATGTAGTAATTAAATATTCATAGAAAAGCTCTTCTTAAAATTCCTGACTACTATTCAATTGTGTCTATTGGACTTTGGCTTGAGTACCAAGTTTGTTTACGTACATTTGCTCTTCTCTGTTCTTCAAAGAAAGAAAATGGAAATTGAAACTTGAGAAAAAGCTGAGGAAGCACAAAGGATGCTCAGCTTTTATCAGTACTGATATGGGGTAAACAGAGGGCAGGGGAAAAAAAAAAACAAACAACTCAGAACTTGTCATGCATTCTTGACTCTCGCCTTGGCTATGTGGGCACTATAGCACTGGTTACACAAATGATGGCAAAGAAGCATTTAAATTCTCTGTGTCCCTTAAATCAAGTACTCTTACAAGCCTTGAAACTGGAATCTTCTAGTTAATGGTCACTGAAACACATGCAGCAAACAGCTTCCACATCCTACCATCAGGACAGGAGTCACTAGGCTACCTGAAGAAGCAAGAAATGTTTTCTCCTTTACCTATTGCAAGACGAAAAATTAAAGAGCTTCAGGAAAGCACACAGTCACTAAGCAGAAAGGAATTTTTAGACCAGAGACGCAACTACAGGAATTTCCCAAGTGTAATAGGCAAGACACATGGGTGTGAGCTCAGGACTGCATTGTATTGCAACGGGCCATTTTTTGAGGAGCATTTGCAAGACTTAACAAGTCGATTCTGCAGTTTCTTGTCAAAAAAACCAGCAATTGGAACACACTATTGCAAAAGCACACAGAGATTAGTTAGGGGGGTTCCTGTGCTTAGTTTAGTTACCTTTTCAAATGACTGGCCCTATCTGTCTTACATCCTGAAGCTGCATCCCTAAAATGTCTTTCACTAAAGATCCCAGGATCATACAAAAAAATGCAAAAAGGAGGAAGACACAGGGAACATAGAAAACAGTCCTGAGGAGACCAAGAATAGGAGGGAGACAGCAGCAAGGAAATTAAAAGATGACCACAGGAAAAGGAACAGGAAAGGGACAGGCACACACTGAAACAGAAGTTTTAAAAAAGTCAAGGAACTAACAGAGAGAAACATCCAGTGGGAAAGACTACTGAAGTAAAAAGGCACTTGATTTGCTAATGATTAAATTGTGGGAAAAGAGGAAATAAAAGCCAAACACAAGTAAACTATATGTTAAAATTTTGGTGTTAAAATGCTTCAGTCAAAATTATTTATGAAACTGCCATTTAAAGTAAGACTGGTCACTGTGCTGTAAATTATATTTACAATCGTGACACGGAAGATGCTTCCGTAAGAGACAGAACTGTAAAGGAAGAGGCAGAACTGTAAAGGACACTGGTTTTCTGCTAGGATGTACTGTCATTAATCCTAACATAGGGTTTCTCATCACTCACATTTCAACTTAGTGGATGAAACATCAGCAGTTGCATGAAACTGTTTTATAGACACAGAAACCTCAAAACCTACACTTACCTCATGTTTTTTCTTTTTTTCTTTTTTTTTTTTCCTTTCTTTTTGGGAGGGTGCAGGGAAGGGGTGACAGCAAAGGGGGAAGAAAAAACCTAAAACATACAGCTTGATACATTTCAACAGCAAAATGAGTGGAAAATTTCAAACAAATTAGCATTCCATCTTTTCATGATCAGAAGAAAAAATATCATACGCACACACAAACCACCAAAATGCTTACAGCTACAGTATGAAACACAGATCTTCACACTGGTACTAAAGATAACACCCAACATATTTCTTTTATACTGTTAGCCTGGCACACTAAGATGCTGTTTTCATTGCATTTTAACATCTTTCTCTTTCTCTAACACTTAGTCTCTAGTGTTAATGTAATAATTGAGAAGACATCTTATTTTGCCTATACTTGTACAAGAGAAGTTAATTTTGGAGTGTAAGGAGCCCCACGAAAGTAAGACAAAAGAATTTAATACAGGCTAAAGGCACAGAATTCACCTGAAGGATCCACATTTGACTTCAGTCCCATTACAGAAACAATCTCTTTCACTATTTCTACCCCACCCCTAAAAATAAGTACCACTGAATTTATCATCTGAACCAGATCTCCTTTGTGAATAAATTGTGCCCTGGACACAGGCCCAACAAGAGACCTGGATCTCAACAATGCAGTTCCTTCAAAAAGACTTATTGTGTGGATTTTTTAACATCATTTTTTAAATTAGCATGTTCTGGCTTGTTCTCTTCTAAGCACTTGAAAGTCTTAAAAACAGTCAACACTGAATCCAGCACAGAAATTCAACACAACAACAAAAAGTCTTCACAGGGTCAGTCAGTGTCTCTTAAAGGTGAACCTAACCCAAATAACTCCTATACTCTTCTTTCTTATTTGCATATCATGTGTGCCAGGTCTACGATTTCCAGCATAAAGGGACAACATACTTATTTGTTAGTGTTAAAATGCAAAATTTGTTAAATATTTTAAATGTTTTTTGAATTGCATGAGTAGTCTTTTCCAAACTCTTAAGAACATGGAATAAATTCCTAGCAAGACCTTAAGAATGTAGTACAGCTCTCTACAAATTGCCAAATATTAATACAGCTATGCTCTAGTGACCTATTTTAGAAATCTACTGTTCTATTTTTGCTGGCGTGTCACTTCAGGTTTGCAGTTTAATAGACCACGCTCTGTAGCGAGGTAAGGGGTTTCTGACATACTCAAAGAACAGTTCTCAAGGACTGCAAGAGAAGTAAGTAGAACAGCAAAGTCCAGAAGCCCAAACCCAAACTACAAACCAGTGGGAATGGCAACAAATTAAAAATTAACTCCAACAGTAAATTCACAGGATTGGAAGTTAAAACTCAGTGGTCAAACTACATTGTACTGACTACATTTTTACACCTCGTGATATTCTTCGGAGCTTCAACATATTGACCCAGCACAAAATGTCATCTTTCATGCACTAAGCACCGTAGAGTTCTGATCCCAAAGGTTGACAAGAAAGTCAAACTCTTAACTGCTCTAACTTATCATACATTTGCACGAAGCTCCATCTTAATGAGAAAATTAGATGCATCTGCAATCTTCATTACCATGTGTATTGCATTTGAGCATTTCCTAGTAACAATGATTAATCTATGAAGAACAAATTCAGAGTTTGCTTTATCGGCCCCAGATTCTCATGCAATTGTAAGTAGAGCTATGGATGCCAGATACATCATCTTTTTGTGCTCAGTAGTGAACTCAGATGACCCAGGCTAGGGTGCTGCACAAAGCTCACCTTCACTCACTGAGCGAGCACCAGGTGTTCCACCTGTGTTTCTGTCCTCAGTGAGGATGCTGAAGATTGTTGTCTCCAGACCAAAACCAAGGCTCAAACCAAGTGCTGCACTCTTCCAACAGCCAAATTATCAAGCCACAGTGGAAAGTGAAACAGCTTAACTCTTAACTATTTAAAGAAAACCCCAAGGGTTTTTTGTCCTACTCTGTAGGAGGGGCTTTGTGCCCATTACCTTGTATAAAAGAAAATTAAAAAGAGGATGGCTTTAAAATCCATATTGCTCTCCATCATCACAGTGAGGAAAGAAAGTAATACAACTATTATAATACAGTTATTTTAACTGCCATTTCACTGTTAATGGAAAAATCATTTGTTATATGAAGGGTTTTTTAATATAAGTATTGAGGTGATTTCACTCCTGAAATATCTTAAGCTATAAGCTTTCAAAACATATGTAAAGATTAAAGCAAAAGGAATCATAGAATCATTTGGTTGGAAATACCTTTAAGATCATCAAGTCCAACCATAACCTGTTCACCACTAAACTATGTTTCTAAGCACCTCATCTACCCGTCTTTTCAATATCTCCAAGGATGGTGACTCAACCACTTCCCTGGACAGCCTGTTTCAATGCCTGATAACCCTTTTAGTGAAGACATTTTTCCAAATATCCAATCTAAACCTCTCCTGGCACAACTCGAGGCCATTTCCTCTCATCCTATCATTTGTTACTTAGGAGAAGAAGCTGACCCCCATCTCACTACAACATCCTTTCAGGTAGCTGTACAGGGCGATAAGGTCTCCCCTCAGTATGATTTAAGATAGGGAATAATGATTGCACTACACTATCAATAAATTGGGAGGCCTCCATCACGGCTGCCCCCTCTGCCTGCCCCTGAAGGTCTTCGCCACACACAACCCTCCCAACGGTCACCCACCCTGCCAAACGTCTCCAAATACTTCCTGGTGAGGCTACCTTGACCCATACAGCACTAGCCAGAATAAAGATAAATGACTGCACCAGATGCAAAGTCTCCAGTGACCCAGCAGCTCTCATACTTCAGAGGTTTATGAAAAAACTTGTAAGCAGTTGATAAAATTGGTTGGGATAAGATAGGCAATCCCAAGCATCCACAAACCATAATCTTCCAAAATACCTGGCTCAGCAAGACGAACCACAGGGCCATTCATTCCCCTTCATCATGAGAGGCCTCAGCCCAGACACACATGCAAGTAAAGGGGACCTTGCTGCCAGGGTCACCTACATCTTACAAGACTTTCTTGATCACACCAGGAGAATGGAAAGCCTAAGACAATACAACTCCACAGTATCAGCAGTATCAAAAGCAGACAAGTACAACACTACAATTCATTTTGTGAATGAGATTTAAATACACAACTCGGCATAGATTGCATTTGTAACCAGCACACACCTCGCCTCTGAGAACATGTTCTCACACAGATGGTGTCACCCCAGAACCTGCAGGATCTACAGTAAGTATAGAAATGTAGATATTTCAAGTAAAATACATAGATTTATTTCAATCTACAGTGAGGAAAAATGTTTAACACCATTTATTCCATAAATACATACAATGTTCTAAAACTCTGATGCTATATCTTACACAGTACAGCAAGTCTTTCAGAGGAAAAATGTATTTGGATGATTTCTAAGACTGATTTTTCTTTTGTCCAATCATTTGTAGTACTGCATTACCTCAAGGGAGTGTTAAAAACACTTCCAGTGTTAATGACCTAGCTTCTTGGAAATACTTAAAAGTTACTATATAGACCATGCACAATTTGAAGTTTTGGGTTTTGGTTTTTGGAGTTTTTTTAAAATCTAGCAGAACACACTTTTTAAGACATTTTGGTGAATAAGTATCCCCTCTTCCTTGCTTTGAATATGCTACCTACCACTTCCATTGGATATCCCTCTGTTTCTGTACTGGAAACAACAGCAAATAATTTTCTCTTTCCTCAGGCCTCTCATTGTCCCCCTATGTTGTCTCTCTTCAAAGCTGAAAAATAATTTTGGGTTTTTTTCCAATTGAGCTGGGCCTTACTGTTTCATACCTTTGAAAACCTCTATTGCCCTTCTCTGCACCTTTCTCATTTTATTACAACCTTTTTAAAAAAGCAACCACAACTACATAATACAGGAGCACTGTGGCTTATGCAGTAGCCTGCTATGGCATAATGAGCCATAATGCATAATAGCATAATGAATGTTTTGGGTAAAACACAAGCCTCTACAAATGCACTTTGCAAAAACCCTTGGGTGCTACATCCTCCACAGATGTCTACGGGAATGGATTACTGTTCTGAAGAATCTAGTCCAGATGATTATGAGATCCTGAAGTAGATGAAGCAGAGGTTTGATTCACAACTGCAATTCCTGTGATAAACAGGACACAAAAATGTTAATAGTTCTTAACTTCTAAAAATTATCTGAGGGAAAAGTCAGTTAAAATACAACTCTAAGAATGTAGAAACTAATGTCTTTGTACCCACAACTGTTTCCACACAGAGCCACTCTGAAATCCAGACAGTGTTAGGCAAACTGCACTTCATTTCTTCAGTGACATGTAACCTTCCTAATTACAGAATGCAAAGTGAAATATTGATATAATGCAAGAATCTATAAGTTTTAGAATGAATTCTACCATCACCAACATTAATTTACAAGACCAATTTAAAATCAGGTAACTCCTTATGAAGCTGCATTATGTTTCCTTCCTCAAGAAGTGTGACAAACAATGAAAGGCACACCTGACATAAAATGTTTGAGCTGTACATCATCATGCTGTCTAAAAGACTGCATTCACCCCAGTTGTCTGTCAAAATGGAACGCAACACTGAAGGCAGCCCAAATTCATGTGGGTGATGTGTCAAAGTCACATAGACACCTACTTCCACTAGTATGAATTAACAGCTGTGATCAGCATAGGCAAATGAGTGAATGCTCATGGAAATTCAACTGTCACCTCTATATGTGGCCCATTTGATGTCACGGCTGAATCATATCAATGCTATGCCTCACAGTAACCTTTGAAGTACATTGATGAACAGTCCAAAACTTTATTTCAAATTATGTCAATCTGGCATCTCAAAGTAAAACATGAGCATGGTTTCATAGAGGAAAGATATTTATGAAAAGAAGAAAAACAAATTAAAATTAAAATCCTAGAACACAGTTCAGTATTTATTAGATAGCCTAAAACAATCAAATGGCAAATAAACCGAATACTATGAAAGCTCTCTAACAGAGTATAATTTAGAATTATCTGGACTCTCAGTCTGCCGAGCAATTTGCTACAGTACAATCAGGGTTTTATATGGAGTATGTGAGCGCCTGTGAGAAGTCTGCATTACTGAACCATATTACATGCTGAGTCTTAAGATACTAATATCACATTTTTCTCCAATTTGATTAAGAAAATTATTCTTAAGTTACTGTAATACAGATGACTGTTTCAAACGGCTCATTATAACCAACATGAAGGCAGGTTTAGTAAAGAACCTGACAGGATTATTAAAATGCCTGGTCCTCAGTCTTCAGCATGTAAAGTCCATGGGAGCTCATACAAACCCACACACGAAACCTGCCTTTTCAGCAGGGAGCAGCATGGAGCCCAAGATGTGGAGCAAGCCTACACCTCCACACAGCCTCCAGTGCACTGATCAGACCTCACAATAATTCAATCCATCAGCACTGCAAAAGGCAACTGGTGCACTGGCAAAAACCTTGTTACTGCATATTGGCAGATCCTACAATGTAGATTACAAAATCAAAGGGTGCTGATGAAGCTGAGGAGAGGGACAAGAGGGCAGAATGAGATGTCACACACGAGAGATCAACGCTTAAATAACCACATGGGGGACTCTACCACCAGTGCCTTGTCATGCACAACTATCTTGCCACCAGATATTTTTACTCCCTACATAATCACCTTGGGAAAAGAACTGCAGAACATTCTACTAAAATAATTCTGATCATAAAAGTACAACGTGCTTTGAGTTCTGCCACATTATTCCAAGTGGCCAAGTGTATTCCAAGTAGATGGCCAAGCATTTTAAGGATTATTTTAAAGTAAAGTAGTTTAAAAAACTCATCCCAGTCTTTTAGCTACTGACTTCCAGCTGAATTACTTCAGAACAACACTGCACACATATTGGTGACTTCATGAAAAGCAAAGTTCCGAAACCATTGTCAAAAACACTTGAAAAAGTATTCCGCATCCATGAGAGAAAGGCTGTGTAAATGGTCACCATTAGCTTCAGGCACACGTTTTAATCTCTCTTAAATTTACAAATAATATTCACATCAGTGCCAGAAACGTTCTACCACAGAGAGTGCTCTGCTGGTCTTCTGAACTTAGTGAAGAGGGCTGGATCCTGTCTATTCTATTCATAAAATTAATCCTATTAATATCATAAGGTGCTCATACACATAGAACAAATTGATTAAATATTTACTATTTTAGCAACAATGTATGCTAGCAGGGCACTGAATTTAACCTGGCTTTATAAATACAACCTTATCACCTTAAATTTAATATTGTTAACAAAATTAACTTTAAAAGGCATGCCAAAATCACAGCAAGATAGTGGCTATTTGCACAAATCTACATAAAAATCAACAGTCTCTCTTGTCATGGCTAAAAGAATTTCTGCATGACCAGTAACCTGTGACTGGTTTTGGCACTGATGCATACATAAAGGAAAACATAGCAACATAACTTAGGGACAGTGAAAGCATCTGCCTGCCTGCAAGCTGCAGGCAAATATTTTTTTAAACCTATTATACAAAAGACCACATACAAAAGCAATACAAACAGCTGCTACAACATATTTTCAGACCTCTGAACAGGCATCAGCTTACTAAACTGCCTAACAGAACATCACTTCAACACAAATGATTCCTTAGGTGTTTTTTAAATAACTTATTGTATGCAAACATTGGAGCTAAGTTCTAAGAATGTCTAGGAAGCCTGGTTTTATGTCTGATTTTGTCTGGTATTATTTTATTCCACAGACTATTCAGCTAAATAAACTACAGTATGATCCTGGACCAGTTACTGTCTTCTAACAGGCATAATAGCTTGATGAGACAACAAAGTAGGTGGAAATTGGAAAGAATAACAAGATCAATATATATGCAATTTGTAACTGGGAGTTTATAACAATGACTGATCTTCCTCTGCCTCTCTATGGAGATGGTTCTCAGCACAGGAATAAGAATGATTTTCAGGCAAGTGGACATGATAATACCATGAGGCTGATTCTTGCTTTTAAGTCAGAAAAGCTGAACAGCAGCACGGAGACCCTGTAGCTAAAGACAAACTTGTTTTATTTGTTGAAAGAAGATAATACAGTAAACAACTAGACAGAAAAATTATTTGGCAACATCTTTTTAAATGATCAGAATCAGTGAGGTTACATGAAACACGGGCAGAAAAGTAAAGAGGGAAAACAATTAGAATAGACCCTTGCAACTAGTTTTGTGGCTACATTATTCGGGAAATATTTGTATGAAGATCCTGTTTGCTTCTTTTCATTAACTTTTGCACTGCTCATTCATTTCTAAATGAAACCACAAGAGCAGCTACATGGGTATTTTCTATACCAAGGACTGGAAACTCACAAGTTTGTGACTCATTGTTCCCTGGCCAAGAACGGCTGTGCCACACACAACTGACCCAACTGACTGATCCTCTGAACGTGACTCATGGCTCTACCAAAAACCTGCGTCGAGATCCACTACCAGCCCTCAGGAGGCAAGCATCTCTGTACATACTCTTGGCAAACTCTCCCATAGCCACTCTGCTCGACCCTTCCCACCTGCTCCAAAGGTCTCCTTAGGGCATAAAGGGGCAGAAGTCTCATTCGCGGAGAAACAAGTTATCCAGACATCTCCTGAAGCCTGTTGAACACATACACTGCCAGCAAAAACAAATGCAAATAAAGTTCATAGAAATCTCTTCTCTGCAATTCACACAGAAAATTACTCTAAGGATGGCAGAGAGACTAATAAACTGTCCACCTGCTATATTATTTTTTGACTATGTCCACCCTATCCACTTACGACAGCAAAACCACAGTTAAGAGATGCCATTTCTCTAGACAGAATGTATTTTTAAAGTAAAAAACAGCAAAAACATCAATTGGATATCAGGGACAATATTTGTCAGTCTACAAAAGCAATAAATGATAAATGTAACAACAGATTATTTTTCTTCATTTTAGTAAATCACTAGATCTACCTAGCAGGAAATAGTTTCAACCTCAACCGATTTTAAACTTTTAAAACCTTTGAGATATGTCCAAAGCACATTTTTGGGGGAGATCAATTAGCATGATTGCTAGTGAAATGCAGACCAAAAATAACAGATTTTAGGTCAATTCCATAACGCCACCAGAGAGCTAGAGTAGAAAATAAGTCTTAGCTCCTCTGGTTCAAATGAAATTCCCTTTTTAACACCAGTATGCCTTGCCACTGGAGGGTTTTTCTGATTATTTTTTTTCCTGGAACAGCTGCAGAGAACTAGTAAAAAATGTTATCCTATTTCCACTTCTGTCAATGCAAGTCAAGTTACTGCTCAGTCTGTCTGCTAAATGTGGTAATTTCTTGAATGCCATAGAGGAAATTGAAGAACACACTCCTAACACAAGAACATGGAAATCACTTCTCCTTTTTGTCAGCCACTGCTGTTTTGAAAACTTCAAGTCAGATGATTAAAAAAAGTCATACCCATTTCAAAACCAGCTAGGAAAAAGGGGGAAAAAAAAAAGGAAACATCTGCCATTCATTTACTTGTTCCTTCTAATTCTTCGAAGTCTTCTATACCAAAGGAGGTTTTAATCATCCTAAGACAACCAACAGTGTGCTATCATTAACACCAAGGAAGCAGACATAACCAAAATAATTTTTCTAATGTTGACAGAAAAACCCGCAAAGTATTTGGTCATCAGACATCCTTCCAGTGAATCTGTAGCCACTCAAGATCTCTAGCTTACTTTCCCCTTGGGATATTAACAAACTTGTAATAAAAATATCTTTTTAATAAATAAATAAATAACAACTCAGGCACAAACTAGGGCACAGTATTTCTTTCCAAAATGCAGAAATACCTTCACAATGTCATAGCTCATACCTAACATGTTTGTTTACAGGAAAAGGGAATTGTACTGAAAAAAGGAAAGCTCCACAGAAGCAAGTATCAAGAATTCAGTGATACAGGCCAAGGGTGTAGGTGATACAGGAGGGACAGCATCCCCAAAAGAGAAAAACAGCACAGCCACCTGTTCTGCACAGACAGCGACTTATAATACTAAGCACATCAATAACTTAATATAGAGATATGATAATGGTTGGAAAAGCAAATTACTACATTAAAGAGTAAATAAATTTTTAAAGGAATTTCCCTAGGTAAAATTCACTCCCACAACTACAAAAAGTGAATAAAGTTGAAGGAAGCAGAAAAGAGTGGGTCAGACTTTACAAAGAAAAACAGCAGCATATTTCAGTTCTGAAGAGGAAAATTATTCTGAAGTTATGAAGGATCCAATACTGAAGTAAAAAAAAAAAAATCACTCACCTGGATTAAGCTCTCACCATAAAACAAATAGTTTAAAACTGCTCTAGTACTTCAAATTATATTAAGCCATAAAATCAGCCAGCATAATAGGATGAATGTCAATAATTATTCCTCAAATACACATTCTCCATTGAACCAGGAACTGCATGACAAAGTTTTAATTTAGTCCCACGAGAACCTTTCAAAAAATAACTCTGAACTTCTTCACCCTCTCAAGGGAAGAAATTATGTGAACAAATCAAGACAAGAGGTGCCTCTTTACAGGTCACTTACTAGCCATTTATGCCTTCCTTGACACTACAGCTTTCAATTACAGCACGTCCACAGACTTCAGTGGAGAAACTCACTGGGCATCACCTCTGCTGCCTGCTACACCTATGAATTATACCAGGCCTATAAAGACTGTGTCCATCCACAGAAAGCAAGCAAGAAAAACTCTGGAAACCTGAAGAAACAAACTGTAGTCTGAATAAAATAAAGAGTTTTAAGTGATCTCTGATAAAGTTGTTCTTAAATTTCCATCTAACCTGATATACAGTTGCCACTAGCTATCAAGGTAATCTCTCAGGGACACCATCATGTTGCAAATGCTTTTCTCTCACCCTACAGATACTTGACTGTAGTGGTTGTTTCACCCTGAGTATACATAGTCCTCTGACCTCCAGCCTAGGAAGCAGAAATACAGTACTCCTGAAGAGTGAGTGGAGCTCACTGGAAAAAGAGAGAAAGAAACCATGAAGATAGATGCCCGACATGAGGGAGCTGCAGGATGAGCATGCTGGCTAGCAGGTCTGGCTATTTCTGTCTTGCAAGCAACACAGATAATCAATCTGAAAAGTGGTTAAAAATAACCACCATTCCCATCCCCACCTGCTCCCTCAGGACACAATCCCAGAAAAAGATTGCTCAAACACTGCTGGGGTAGCACAAGCCTCCAGAGGTTGGTGGGAGTGGCAGGAATCAAGTGATGCTGCCTTTGAAAAAAACAAGTTTCTAGCATCAGTGGCTGATTACCCTGCAGACTCCCAGCAGCAGCTTTCAACCTCATCACTCCCCACTAGAGTGCTCTGCCCTATCACCTGTAGCAAGCAGTAAAACAATTCTGGGGACACACTTACATATGTTGGGAACCTCTGACTGCAACAGGAAGGAGGCAGAAATGTTTTAAGTAATGGGCAAAAGCAAAGCAATCACCATTTACAAAAAGTAGTCACTGAAAAGCAGATTAAAACAGCACAACATGCAATTGCTGTTCAAGTGCTGCCTGGTCCCTTGAAAACCCTGCATTCACTGATCCTAAAAGCATAATTTCCACTTCAGGCCTCCTGCTCAGCACTCTCACCTACGCAGGAAGCAGCTTCCGGAGGAGACGCATTCTCATCCATGTAGGAAACAGATTTCAGGATCTGCAAAGGGATGAGGCCAACAGGAACAGTGAAGACAACAGGGCAGGGAAAACAGCTGAAAGGAAGAAAAAGCATCAGGAAAGAGGTGAAAAAGGAAACAGATGCACTGGAGGGAGAAGAAAATACCAAGGGGAGGGGGAAGGCAAATGGAGAAGGTAAAAGTAATATAGTCCAGATTGAGAGAAGAGCATGAGCACAGAACAAGCTGCAGAACTGAGATGAGTCAAAATGAGAGAGAAGTAAAGACAAAAAGGACAGAAAAAAAAATTAAACAAAGACCAGACCTGTCAGACCAATACCTGTTACTAATCACAGAGCAACCTGGGTTTCTGGGCAAAATAGGTAACACTAAGACACCTGAGTCAAGGCACAAAAATGTGAGAAACAGAAAATTGAAGAGGTCATAACTAGAAGAGCTGACAGAAAAATGAAATATCCTGCAAAAATCCTAACATTTCAAAATCTGCTGCTCTTTCAAATCAAAATGAAAGGCATTTTAAGTCGATTAAACTTTAACATGACTTTACCGAAACACTGGATTTTAAGGTCAAACTCTAATAATATTCAGCACAAAACAGGAAAAGCTAAGTACCACTGCATTTCTTTTCCAAATAGTTTAAAGAATGTCTCCCAAGGACAGCATTTCTGCAAAACCTTTTGAGGACTAATTTTCCTGTAGAACTGCTCCACCACAAATTTTACAAACAACATAAAATGAAATTATGGTTCCTCCCTGGAATGAAAAGGATACATCACTCAGGAGTGATATTTCCAAACATAAATGGTTTTTCAAAATATATATGTGGCCTGCATGTTGAGCCACAAATTTTGAAAACCATTTTTAAGACCTGGAGAGCCATTGCCCACGCCCACCTTGCCATAGCATGGAAATGGCAATGAGTTCTGAGCCAGAAAGACCAAGTCCTTAATTCATATGACAACCACCATCAGTAGACCTACACAGAGAAACCCCACTAAAACACCAATTCTGTCCCAGAGGAAAACATATCAGCCTTTGTTTTCTGCTCAGCAGAGGCCACATGAATTCACAGCCATTGTTATACTACTGATGGACAAAGGATCTACAGCTCATGTCTTCTCCTAGCAAGGTGTGCCAAGAGACAACACTCCCTCTTGTTTCACGGTTATTTTTAATTAGGAGTTGTTTTCTTATGTTTCCCCCATTGGCCATGGCAAACAACTTGAAAAAAAATAAAAATGCCTCACCAAAAAAAACCACACCTCCAGGAATACTATGTCATCATAACTGAGAATCCCACACATAACTGCAAGAGATTTGTTTTATTATTATTTCATAACAAGTATTTTCAACATTAAAGAATAATCCACATTACATTTATTATTGCTGGAGCTTTGTGCTCTTGAAATAACATGATGCACAATGAGGCTTACAAGCTACAAAAACCTAAATTCTCAGAAAAGAGAAAAAGAGAATGCAGATAGTTTAAATTAAGCAGATTTCCCCAGGGGTCCATGAATCTGAGCAGTTATAGCTGGGAAGACACACAAATTCGAAATATGCTCCAGTGTGCTGCTCAGGAGCTTCTCATGAAGAGCAGTCCCAGCATGGCTCACCCATTCCTGCATTCGCACCCTCTCCCATCATAGTTTCTGTATTCGCATGCAAATCACACGGGTCCCAGTCAGCAAAGGCTTTCATGTCAGCTAATCAATTTAGCAGGGTCTTCCACAGGAAGGGAAATCTACAGGACTCTAATACAACTATAGAAGCATTCCAATAGGATTACTGGAGTCATTTCCATAACGCTTCATAAAACCTACAACAGCACAGAGACAGCAGCTACAAGCATTTTCTAAGGCACAGTCCTCCTAACTAACAATATCACTCAAAGACATCACTAAGAACCACAAATGTGGAGTTAAATCTCAGCTTTTACAAAGATGGCCATCTGTTCAAGTATTCTTTACAGTGGTATCAGTGGCCTCAGCACAACTCACAGAGAAGATGCATCACCGTACTCAGTGCTAGCAGCCTGAAATGAAATGACCCTGAATAACTTTCTCATGACTACCTGTAGTGATTCACATCAAGGCACAGCAGTGGGTAAATTCACACTGCCCTCTTTGTGATGGATAAAAAGAAGATCAGAACATAACAAGGGCAGGCAGAACACAAAACAGAATGGCTTGGGTGAGCCCCATCTGTGACTGCCATAAAAATCTCAGTACATTTACACACCTGTTAAAGACCACTTAAGGTCTTAACATATTCTCCACTTTAAAAATAACCTAGGAATTCCCTAGAGCCAAACAGCCCTAAGAGGGCACACACACAGCCCCCAGTTGAGCCCTCAGGTTAATGCCCAAAAACTATTACTTCAGACCAAGCACTCCAAAACCTAAGCAAGATCCACAAAAAGTAAGAGAAAAGGAAGATGGGAAATCAACACTCAGGAGGAATTTTCAACGATATTTAAAAAAATCCTAGCAATTACCAAGTCGGAGAAATACGCGATACAACCCTGAAATCCTGTGTCACTTTGTGCACACACACACAGAGGGGAAACTGCTAAGAGAAAGTGTAACTTAAATGTTTCCTTACACAACTTGGTGCAATTTAGCAAAACTGCTACTGCTCTGAAATGCAAAACTTGAGCCCTAAAGTAGCATGAAGAGATTTTGAAAATATCTGCCTAAAACACAAGCTAGGTTTTTAAACCTTGGCAGAAATCCCTTTTCAACCAATCAAACATCAACTGACCACAAGTCGAAAGGCAGCAGCCTACAAGGGCACTTCAGAGAGTCTCAGTCTTCTTACTTCAAGAGTTAAAGGAGTCACAGGCAATAGCAATACTTTCAACATTTTCTCTGGTGTTTCCTACTTTCCACTTACTCTCTAGGAAAAAGAAATTCAAAGCTTGGTCTAAATCCTACACAGATAAGTAGGATTAATGAGTGTTTACCCTGAGTTACAGTTCCTATGGTAGGACTGTATGATCAACATACCTCTATCCAGAGACACGTTAGTGCAGTGAAGGTATGGTCCTCCATCTACCTTTAACCATCTCAGCACTGGAATCAGACATATTTGCTCACAGGTCCTGAGGAATTCAGAAGGAAGAATAACATGGCCATCATGGCCTTCTATCAGCTAACATAAGGCATTACTGCTACATAGAGTACTAGTTGGTGGGAATTCAAAGTCAATCATTGGAGCACAGAAGTATGATTTAAATCTTGACTACCAACATGTAAGCAAAAAATAAGGAATTACATGGGCTATGAAGATGCTGTCATCATTAGAGCATTAATTTACTGTGTGAGTAGTCAAAATAATACCTGAAATGGATAATAATAATGGATTCGCTACACAACAGTGAAGTGAGGCTGCTTTGACAATCAAAATTTTCAAGGGTCCAGCTCTAATCATTGTGCTTTAATTGACTCTAAGGCTTCTTTCCATGTTGAAGCAATGCAAATGAAGGAACAAGCAATAGTACAAAGTGTCCTAAGTATAGATTATACAGAACATACCTTTACATAACTCAGAAAAAAATAGGTAAATTTGATAGCACTTTGGGACATGGTTTAGTGGGCATGGTGGGGTTATGTTGACAGTTGGACTTGATGATCTTAGAGGTCTTCTCCAACCTTAATGATTCTGTGATCTGTGATCTGTGATAGTATCAAAGATTAAAGGGCACTTCTAAGGATTTTGGAAAAGCCAATAATCTTGTCCCGCTAAGCTTTACCAGTTAAAAATATGCTTTAAAAATGCCTTATATTTTGGGTTTTTTAATTAAACATTTGATTGTGGCAACAATGTCAAATATACATTTTGTTAGCTTCTGCAAGTCAATCATATCATCTTCTCTATATCATCTAAAACAACTTTCAAGTGATTTTTAGAGGTATAAAACTAATGAAAAATAGGTAATGACAGATTAACCAAAACCCCACTAACCAATTATAAAATAAAATTCTGATTGAAAGTAAAGGCAATTAACAGACCCAAAATATTTTGGACAGTAGTAGAAGACAGCTGAACTTAATTTCGCCAATTACATTAGTTCATACCTGTAGGTCAGCAAGAGTGTTTTAAATAATACATGAGTGGCTTTTACACAAATTGCTACAATATCACTATATTACACAATTTGTGACTAAGGTTTCATGTTCTGGATATACAAAGAATCAAATAACCTATTAATAGCCCTTCAGTGTTTCACATTACCAAGACATTCACTATTGTCATTTAATAGAGGATGAAAGAAAGGGTCACTGACTGATTATTTTTCTAAAAGATACATTCTCACTTGACAATGTGTTGAACTGGAGCCAGTAGCATTCACTGAGCTTTGAGGGAACATCTTTCTCCTAAATATAAAAATTCAAAACCTTACTCTAAAGATGTCAGTTCAGATTACATTTTACATATCAAGTTTTAGCAAACAGCTGGTATTTCACAATGCCTGAAGTCTTAAACTTGGCTTGTAAAAGTGAAATAAGAAGAAATAAAAGGTAGCCCTAGGTGATGCTGAGTAAATGAAAGTGCAGGAAAACAGATTAATAGCACTAAAATTCATGCTTCTCTGTGAAACAGAATTTTTGAAATACTGAAGTTACATGGTGAAAGATAGTACAAAACATTGCTATGGAGTATTATGGAATAATATAGAAGTATTGCAACATTATTTTGGAGCAATAAACAGGAGAACAAAAATGAAATGTTTTTTATGAGGTTTTTGGTTTGGTTTTTACAGAACTACAGATAAAAATTTTAGAATTCAGGGCCATAAGTTCAAAACCTGACATCTCTGTATCAAGTAAAACTTAAAGAAGATAAAACCTGTCAGTGATCTCATAAAACAAAACATTTTCCTCTGTACTCAGAGATACCCATGCAATGCAGGGCACAAGTCAGGATTTCCCTGCCTGTGACAGGCAGTGACGCACTCTGGTCTGGATGCGAGCTCCCCTCTCTCCAGCACACAGCAGGCGTACAGGGACACCCCAGCAGGTTTCCTTTGCAGCCACCAGCACTTGTCCTATTGCCATCTGGGTCACCTGCTGCTCAGGGAACCAACAGCACTTAGTAGAAAACATTATA